>NW_021295908.1:16889-18031 GCF_002162155.2 Triticum dicoccoides | reverse complement strand
TACAGAAAATAAGACCATATAGTAAGTCCATTCAATTTTATCTAAGGACAATGATTTGCTAAGTTGGAGGGAGGGAGGGTGGGAGGGAGGGAGAGAGAGAGAGAGAGAGAGAAAGAGAGATGGAGAACTATATGCTGCTCTCTTTCAATGGAAAAATATGTGATGATGATTTTCTAAAGAAGTGTTGCATACATGGCAAGCAAGCTACATAATCATATCTGAATAAAACTTGTAGAATTTAAAATCTCCTTGAACTCAATTCTAAACTGCATCATAATTTTTGTTACATTTTATTACTAATGTTACTACACACAATTTACCTTGTTCTTTTATCAATAAAGAGGTTGCTTAAAATTCAGAAAAAATAACCGCATATTGTAACGCGCAGAACTTACCTTGTTATTCTTTTCTCGGAAAAACTTCGGGTGCTATGTATGTTGGGAGTACCAAAGGTTGTTTTTTTGTTTGGAATGCAGCAAATCGTACTGAAACCTTGATGCCATAATTTGATCAAGTAGTCAAAGTCATATCAACTCTAGCAATCCAAGAAACATAACTATCACACCTTTGAGTAAACAAAGTCACAAATTTTCACTCGAGGCGTTGTATTCCCGTCCAGGAGGAGGAGGAGGTTGCTTTCCAGTTAAACATCATAGTGACAATCGAGGTGTTGCATTTGCAGCATTAATTCAGGCGCAATTGAGTTTTGCATTTGTTTCCTTTGACGATTTTCAAAAAGCAAAGCGTAGCATGGAGAATGGCAGTAGCTGACCCCTGAAAGTAATTGCTGAAAGAAGTAACTTTCCTATTGACAAGAATAGCAGACGAGTTACATGATTACATCTATGGTTGGCACACATGGTTCAAAATAATGATAGCCTAATGATATAGCAAGGTAATTAGGTTGAAGAGCAACCTCAACTTCACTGAATCACCATGCGGTACATATTCATTTAAAGAGTTCTCCACCGGCAACATATTTCATGACAATGACAAGGTGTGTCAGGGTTAAATAAACCTGTTCATGATTGATAGAGAAAATAAGACCATATAGTAAGTCCATTCAATTTTATCTAAGGACAATGATTTGCTAAGTTGGAGGGAGGGAGGGAGAGAGAGAGAGAGAGAGAGAGAGAGAGAGA
>NW_021295908.1:13085-13596 GCF_002162155.2 Triticum dicoccoides | reverse complement strand
GGGGGGAGAAAGCAACCGTGAGTACTCATCCAAAGTACTCGCAAGCAAGGAACTACACTACATATGCATGGGTATATGTGTAAAGGGCCATATCAGTGGACTGAACTGCAGAATGCCAGAATAAGAGGGGGATAGCTAGTCTTATCGAAGACTACGCTTCTGGCAGCCTCCGTCTTGCATCAAGTATAAGAGAGTAGATTGAAGTCCTCCAAGTAGCATCTCCAAGTAGCATCTCATAGCATAATCCTACCCGGCGATCCTCCCCTCGTATCCCTGAGGGAGAGCGACCACCGGTTGTATCTGGCACTTGGAAGGGTGTGTTTTATTAAGTATCCGGTTCTAGTTGTCATAAGGTCAAGGTACAACTCCAAGTCGTCCTGTTACCGAAGATCACGGCTATTCGAATAGATTAACTTCCCTGCAGGGGTGCACCACATAGCCCAACACGCTCGATCCCATTTGGCCGGACACACTTTCCTGGGTCATGCCCGGCCTCGGAAGATCAACACGT
>NW_021295908.1:8583-10925 GCF_002162155.2 Triticum dicoccoides | reverse complement strand
GGGCGCTGGGCGCACAAGCGTGCGTGCACCGACGGGGGCTGGCGCAGCCATCGCGAGCCGGGGCGCGGCGCGCGGGTGCCGTGTGCGCGACGAGGGGAGGTCGCGCGAGAGGGAGAGAGGGGGAAGGGCGCGCGCTCACATCGGGTTTGTAGGACTTGGCAGCAGTGCGCGGGGAGCGACTCGGGGAGGAGGACGAGGAGGTCCGGCGTGGCGCAGGGGATGCAGGATGGCGGGGAAGGGCTCCGGCGACGGCGGAGCGGTCCGGCGAGTTGAGGAGGCCCTCGAGCGGCAGCGAACGGGGCGCGGTCGTCGGGGTCGCCGCCCCGATCCAGATCGGATCGGGAGGGGGACGAGAGAGAGACGTGGGGGCGAGTGGGGAGTGGGATGGGGTTAGGGTTTGACCAGGGGGTCGGGTTGGCCTAGTAGGGCGCTGGGGTGGGCCGGCCTGGCTGGGACATGGCCCAGTTGGGCCGGGGGCTGCTGGTTCCTTTTTTTTGTTTGCTTTCCTTTTATCTTTTCATAATTTTCTTTTTTGTTTCTCTTAATAATTAATTTAATTTAGTTTTTGTAGAATTTAATTTCAACACCTAAATTAGTATTTAGGAATACAACACTGCCACATTAATTTGGACAGCTAAATAAAATGGTTTAATATTTTATTATTTTAAAAATGTATTAATTAAATGTTTTGCTGCTGCTTTAATTACCTTAGTGCATCTAAACACTTTACAAAAATGTGGTTTCTGCATCAATATTATTTATGATTTATTTTCTACAACTTGAACATTTTAGTTTTAAAGTTTGAAAACTTTTGATGTTTGCTTTTAATTCAATTTGAATTTGAATTAGTTTTGAACTAACGCGAGATTATCAACAGTAATCGAGGTGACGTGGTATCATTAGCAAGGGATTACTGTAGTCTAATTATCCGGGCGTTACAAATCTCCTCCACTACAAGAAATCTCATCCCGAGATTTAGGAGGTAGAAGGAAACAGTGCGGGGTATTCATCACGCAGGCGATCCTCACGTTCCCAAGTGGCTTCATCTTCAGAATGGTGCGACCACTGAACTTTGAGGAACTTGATCGCCTTCTGGCGTGTGCGGCGTTCAGCTTGATCGAGAATGCGGACCGGATGCTCTTTATAGGAGAGGTCCTGTTGCAATTCGAGCACTTCATGATCCACTGCTCGGATTGGGTCCTTGAAGCAGTGACGGAGCTGCGACACGTGGAACACATCACGAACCTGAGAAAGGTTCGACGGAAGCTCCAGTTGATATGCCACCTTTCCACGCCTCTCGAGAATAGTGAATGGTCCAATATAGCGAGGAGCTAGCTTGCCCTTGATCCCGAAGCAGTGAGCACCCTTCATTGGTGTAACGCGAAGATAGGCCTTTTCGCCAGGTTGATAGACCATGTCTTTATGATGACGGTCATAATTACTCTTTTGACGTGACTGAGCAGTCTTGAGATTCTCGCGAATAATGCGGACTTGCTATTCGGCATTTTGGATAATATCCGGACCGAAGAGTGGACGTTCCCCAGTTTCTGACCAGTTCAGAGGGGTTCGGCACTTTCGTCCATATAACACTTCGAAGGGGGCCATCTTCAGACTAGCTTGATAGCTATTATTATAAGAGAACTCAGCATACGGGAGAGATTCCTCCCATTTCTTGCCGAAGGAAATAACACAAGCTCGAAGCATGTCTTCGAGAACTTGGTTGACACGTTCAACTTGCCCTTGTGACTGCGGATGAAACGCAGTGCTGAAAGACAGATGAGTGCCCATAGCTTCTTGGAAACTTGCCCAGAATCTTGAAGTGAATAAGCTGCCACGGTCTGAACTGATTACCAATGGAATACCGTGAAGCGAAACAATTCTGGACATGTAGAGAGTTGCAAGCTGACTAGCAGTGATCGTTTCTTTGACCGCCAGAAAATGTGCAACCTTAGAAAGTCGGTCAATGACGACAAGAATAGCATCATTACCCTTTTGCGATTTGGGAAATCCAGTAACGAAGTCCATCTCGACATGGTCCCATTTCCATTCAGGAATAGATATAGGTTGCAGAGTTCCAGCAGGCCTTTGATGTTCTGCTTTGATACGACGGCAAACGTCACATTCAGCAACATAACGAGCAATGTCTTGCTTCATGTTAGACCACCAGAATCTCTGGCGGATGTCTTGGTACATCTTTGTACTACCAGGGTGGATACATAGAGGCGTATCATGAGCTTCTTTCATAACCTCCTGAGTCATATTCAGGTTTTCCTTCTTACACGGCACCACTAGGCGGCCTTTGAAGTACAAGGCGCCATCATCAGCAATAGTGAAGGATGAGG
>NW_021295908.1:0-1772 GCF_002162155.2 Triticum dicoccoides | reverse complement strand
CGTGTGCGCGACGAGGGGAGGTCGCGCGAGAGGGAGAGAGGGGGAAGGGCGCGCGCTCACATCGGGTTTGTAGGGACTTGGCAGCAGTGCGCGGGGAGCGACTCGGGGAGGAGGACGAGGAGGTCCGGCGTGGCGCAGGGGATGCAGGATGGCGGGGAAGGGCTCCGGCGACGGCGGAGCGGTCCGGCGAGTTGAGGAGGCCCTCGAGCGGCAGCGAACGGGGCGCGGTCGTCGGGGTCGCCGCCCCGATCCAGATCGGATCGGGAGGGGGACGAGAGAGAGACGTGGGGGCGAGTGAGGAGTGGGATGGGGTTAGGGTTTGACCAGGGGATCGGGGTGGCCTAGTAGGGCGCTGGGGTGGGCCGGCCTGGCTGGGACATGGCCCAGTTGGGCCGGGGGCTGCTGGTTCCTTTTTTTGTTTGCTTTCCTTTTATCTTTTCATAATTTTCTTTTTTGTTTCTCTTAATAATTAATTTAATTTAGTTTTTGTAGAATTTAATTTCAACACCTAAATTAGTATTTAGGAATACAACACTGCCACATTAATTTGGACAGCTAAATAAAATGGTTTAATATTTTATTATTTGAAAAAGGTATTAATTAAATGTTTTCCTGCTGCTTTAATTACCTTAGTGCATCTAAACACTTTACAAAAATGTGGTTTCTGCATCAATATTATTTATGATTTATTTTCTACAACTTGAACATTTTAGTTTTAAAGTTTGAAAACTTTTGATGTTTACTTTTAATTCAATTTGAATTTGAATTAGTTTTGAACTAACGCGAGATTATCAACAGTAATCGAGGTGACGTGGTATCATTAGCAAGGGATTACTGTAGTCTAATTATCCGGGCGTTACAGAGTACCAAAGGTTGTTTTTTTGTTTGGAATGCAGCAAATCAGACTGAAACCTTGATGCCATAATTTGATCAAGTAGTCAAAGTCATATCAACTCTAGCAATCCAGGAAACATAACTATCACACCTTTGAGTAAACAAAGTCACAAATTTTCACTCGAGGTGTTGGATTCCCGTCCAGGAGGAGGAGGAGGTTGCTTTCCAGTTAAACATCATAGTGACACTCGAGGTGTTGCATTTGCAGCATTAATTCATGCGCAATTGAGTTTTGCATTTGTTTCCTTTGACGATTTTCAAAAGGCAAAGCGTAGCATGGAGAATGGCAGTAGCTGACCCCTGAAAGTAATTGCTGAAAGAAGTAACTTTCCTATTGACAAGAATAGCAGACGAGTTACATGATTACGTCTATGGTTGGCACACATGGTTCAAAATAATGATAGCCTAATGATATAGCAAGGTAATTAGGTTGAAGAGCAGCCTCAACTTCACTGAATCACCATGCGGTACATATTCATTTAGAGAGTTCTCCACCGGCAACATATTTCATGACAATGGCAAGGTCTGTCAGGGTTAAATAAACCTGTTCATGATTGATATAGAAAATTACACCATATAGTAAGTCCATTCAATTTTATCTAAGGACAATGATTTGCTAAGTTGGAGGGAGGGAGAGAGAGAGAGAGAGAGAGAGAGAGAGAGAGAGAGAGAGAGATGGAGAACTATATGCTGCTCTCTTTCAATGGAAAAATATGTGATGATGATTTTCTAAAGAAGTTTTGCATACATGGCAAGCAAGCTAGATAATCATATCTGAATAAAACATGTAGAATTGAAAATCTCCTTGAACTCAATTCTAAACTGCATCATAATTTTAGTTACATCTATAATTATTACTAATATTACTACACACTATT
>NW_021295907.1:0-1716 GCF_002162155.2 Triticum dicoccoides | reverse complement strand
TCCTCCCCCAGAGTCTCTGCAGATTTTCAAGTACCAATCATGCAATCTTTGCATCATCGTTGATAGAGATCTTTCATCTTTGACAAGAGGCTTCCCGTACTCGTATCTTTGTATCTGCACCTCCATGAAATCATAATGTACATCGTCGGGCAGGTAATCGCCAAGATTGCTATAACCGGGCACCATCCTCGGAACGTCGCTAGGCACCTTGAGCGGGGGGCACGATTGCTTCGCTTGTTCGCCGAGCTGGGCAATTTGTTTCCCAGCTCGTCGTTCTTTCAGCCTTTGATCACTGACAGTACTTCCCGACCGCTCCGCTTCAACAAATTCCTTTCCAATAATGCGCTCATAGTTTCCTTTCGGCGGAGACTTGGATGGTTTTGTCAGGGCAGCCAGAGTGCGCTTCGCTTTCACCGGATCTACCTTCTCCTCCGGAGGTGGATGTTTCTTTGCTTTCACCCCTTCAAAGAAGTTCCTCACTTCTTCTCGTGTGATCTCGGCGTTCTCCTCCAGGGTCCTCTCGTATGGTAACTTCTGTGGAGTCTTCAGAGAAGGACCAAATCTGTATTTCCTCCCGCCTCTGGCTGTACTACTAGACGCCGGCTAAGCAGACGGAGCGGTTGTCTTCTTTACTTGCTTACCAGGCGGAGGAGAAGGACTACGACGCGCCGGAGCAGCCAGAGCGGCGGTAGGTCTCTTCCGCCCTTGCTGACGAGGCGGAGAAGGAGGAGGCTGGCTGCTCGGGCGCGTCGGCGCAGGCGGAGAAGGAGGCGGAGTGCCACCACGCGCTGGAGAAGGAGCCGGTCGAGTGCCCTGATCGTCACTCGCCGGAGGAGGAGGCGGTGGAGGAGGTGGAGTGCCCTGACTCGCCGGAGGAGGAGGCGGTGGAGGAGGCGGAGTGCCCTGACTTGCCGGAGGAGGAGGAGGAGGAGGCGGTGGAGGAGGCGGAGTGCCCTGACTTGCCGGAGGAGGAGGCGGAGTGTCCAGTTCGAAAGGTTGATGAGCTTCTTCCGCCATAGGCATGGAGTCTTCAGAGCAGACCCCAGCCTAGTCTCCCCTTCACCGGTAGGGTGGTCAAGCTGGAGGTCCTCAAATCCCTTTGTTATTTCATCCACGATCACCCTAGCATATCCTTCTGGAATCGGCCAGCAGTGAAAAGTTGCGCCGGGTTCAGTAGGATAAACAGAGCCAACAGCCGCCTTGACCTTCAAATTCATCCATTGCTTCATAAGGTGGCAATTTTGAGACTCCATGATAGCATCCACGAGATAGCTGGCAGGAGCCGTCAAGGCATGCTCCGGCTGAAGCAGCTCGGTGGAAGCCACGCTGCTTCTCCGCTGAGATGGCGGGGTAGCTTCGGGGGAAGCTTCGACAGTACGTTTGCTGTGATTTGCTTCTCGTTCCTCTATCGCTTGTACCCTTGCTTGCAGCGCCTGCATTTGGGTCTGCTGCACTTTTTTCCTCCTCTCATGGGATTTGTAACCGCCTGCGTCCGGAAACCCAACCTTCCACGGAATGAAGCCTGGCGTGCCTCGTGTCCGTCCAGGGTGCTCAGGATTCCCGAGGGCCATTGTGAGCTCGTCGTTCTCTCTGTCTGGAAAGAACGTCCGTTGTTGCGCTGCTTCGATATACTGCTGAAGCTTCCTGACTGGTATGTCCATTTGATCGTTCGTCCAAATGCACTTCCCTGTTACGGGGTCCAAGGTTCCGCCAGCC
>NW_021295906.1:0-979 GCF_002162155.2 Triticum dicoccoides | reverse complement strand
CGCGCCGTTCGCCGCCTCAGCCGGTGCCCCGCTGCTGCGGTGGCCCCGTGCTCCCCCGCCCCTCTCCGTCGACGCCCCGGCTCCGGCTGCTGCGGCCGGCGTCTTCCCTGGCCGGCACCCTGCTGCGCTGGGTCAGGGGCTCGTCCGCTAACGGGCGCCCCGTAGCCCCTTGCACCCGTGCGCCCACGCCCGTTCGGGCGAGCGCCCGCACCCGCGCCCGGTCGGCCTCCTGGGCCACTACCGGGTGGGGTCCGATGCCCTCTGGGCCACTGACTAGCGGGCCCCAGCCCCAGAAACGTTTAAAAAAAAAAGGAAAAAAATAAATAAATAAATAATAAAATAAATAAAACAATAAATATAAATAATTAAATTAAACTGATTTAATAAAATTATTAATTAATTAATTAATTAAGTTAATTAATCTGGTTTAATTAAATTAATTAACTAGTTAAGTTTAATTAAACTGTAATTAGATTAACCTAAACCCTAATTAACCTAAATAGAGAATGACAGGTGGGTCCCACTAGACCCACATGTCAGGGTTGACTCAGTCAACCCCTGTTGACTGCTGACGTCAGCATGACATCATGCTGACGTCATAAATACATTTTTTCGAATTAATTAAAAATATAATTAAATTCCAAAATTAATAAAATCTTTTAAAAATCATATCTTTTAATCCGTAACTCGGATTAAAATATTTTCAACATGAAAGTTGCTCAGAACGACGAGACGATTCCGGATACGCAGTCCGTTCGTCCACCACACCCCCCTAACCTATCGAACCCGCAACTTTCCCCCTCCGGCTCCTCTGCCCGAAAACACGAAACACCGGGAATACTTTCCCGGATGTTTTCCCCCCCTTCACCGGTATCATCTACTACCGCGTTAGGGCACACCGAACACCGCGTATTGCCTTGTTATATTTTGTGATGCTTTGTTTGCTCTGTATTCATTATTTCTTCCCCCCTCTTCTCTC
>NW_021295905.1:0-17966 GCF_002162155.2 Triticum dicoccoides | reverse complement strand
AATAATAAGGTGACGCAGCACCTAAAATAGCCTCGGGACGAAATTTATGAAGTGGCGTCTTGTATATTTCGTCCAAGGCTTCATGCACCCATTATGGTGGCTTCAAAGTCCTGAAATCATCACTTGTAACTCCGTTCTTGTTTCCCTTGCGCATGCCATCATCTCCATGCTTGTTCTTGCTCCAATGTTCATCCTTCTCCAAGCTAGGCCCTTCATTTGTAAGCAAAACAAATGTATCCAATTTAGGCAGCATCATATTCTCATGAACATTAGAATCATTACCAAGAAACGAAAGTACCTGGTAATTTAGTTGGCGTGCACGAGCTCTAGTAATTGGTCCAGTATGTATAGCAGCAGGGGCTGTGGGTGTAACAATTGTATTGATGTCCTCATCACATTGGATGAAAAAGATGATGAGTAGAGCGAAGAACAAAAGGAGGAAGAGCGGATTAGCTACCCGTGCCCACTTTCTAATGAGATTAACTCTTCAACTCATACATTGTTTAATTTCCCTTCGTGCTTACCGAAGGATGATTGCTATGATGATTGTTATGATCCTGTTGATTCTTTTGAAATATCCCTTTTTGATGATGCTTGCTATGCTTGTGGCCAAGATGCCAATATGAATTATGCTTATGGAGATGAACTTGCTATAGTTCCTTATGTTAAACAAGAAATTGTTGCTATTGCACCCACGCATGATAGTCCTATTATCTTTTTGAATTCTCTCGACTACACTATATCGGAGAAGTTTGCACTTATTAAGGATTATATTGATGGGTTGCATTTTACCGTTGCACATGATAATTTTGATGAATATAATATGCATGTGCTTGCTGCTCCCACTTGCAATTATTATAAGAGAGGAACTATATCTCCACCTCTCTATGTTTCCCACATGGTAAAATTGCAAGAAACTGTTTATACTATGCATTGGCGTTTACTTTGTGTGCATGAATTGTTCTATTATGAGATGCCGATGCATAGGAAGAGAGTTAGACTTCGTTGTTGCATGATATATGTTACTTTGTGCTCACTACTAAATCATAAATCATTGTTAATTAAAATTGGCTTTGATATACCCTCGGATACGGGTGGATCCATTACTTGAGCACTATATGCCTAGCTTAATGGCTTTAAAGAAAGCGGTTCCAGGGAGACAACCCGGAAGTTTTAGAGAGTCATTTATTTCTGTTGTGTGCTTTTATAAAGTTTAAAAAAAATAATGTGCCAAGATTTGCCTTTAGGATGTTTACATTGCTTGTTGGTTTGTGCGGTGCAAAACAGAAACTTTGGCTGTAGTGTGTGACTCTACATTTTTTTTACTGGAACGTCAAATAGTTATGAAACTTTTTGCACTGTCTTTCTATACAAATTGTTTATTTTTCCTAATTTTTTCCAAATTTTTGGAGTTTTGTGTGGATGAAGTGTTCTAAGATCAAGGATGTCTCGATGTGAGGAGAAGAAGGAGAGACAACAGCTCAATCTTGGGGATGCCCAAGGCACCCCAAGTAAATATTCAAAGAGACTCAAGTTTCTAAGCTTGGGGATGCCCCGGAAGGCATCCCATCTGTCTTAAACAAGTATCGGTATGTTATCGGATTTGTTTTATTCATGTGATATGTGCAAATCTTGGAGCGTCTTTTGCATTTAGTTTTCACTTTTCTTTTATGCACCATGCTGGTATGAGATAGTCCTTGGTTGATTCATAGAATTCTCATTGCACTTCACTTATATCTTTTGAGTATGGCTTTATAGAATGCTTCATGTGCTTCGCTTATATCATTTGAAGTTTGGATTGCCTATTTCTGTTCACATAGAAAACCGCCATTTGTAGAGTGCTCTTTTGCTTCACTTATATTTATTAGAGAGTGGGCATATCTTTTGTAGAAAGAATTAAACTCTCTTGCTTCACTTATATCTATTTAGAGAGATGACAGGAATTGGTCATTCACATGGTTAGTCATAAAATCCTACATAAAACTTGTAGATCACTGAATATGATATGTTTCATTCTTTGCAATAGTTTTGCGATATAAAGGTGGTGATATTAGGGTCGTGCTAGTTGAGTAATTGTGAAATTGAGAAATGCTTGTGTTGAGGTTTGCAAGTCCCGTAACATGCACGTATGGTAACCATTATGTGACAAATTTGAAGCATGCGGTGTTTCTTTGATTGCCTTCCTTATGAGTGGCGGTCGGGGACGAGTGATGGTATTTTCCTACCAATCTATCCCCCTAGGAGCATGCGCGTAGTGCTTGGTTTTGATGACTTGTAGATGTTTGCAATAAGTATGTGAGTTCTTTATGACTAATGTTGAGTCCATGGATTATACGCCCTCTCACCCTTCCATCGTTGCTAGCCTCTTCGGTACCGTGCATTGCCCTTTCTCACCTCCAGAGTCGGTGCAAACTTCGCTGGTGCATCCAAACCCCGTGATATGATACGCTCTATCACACATAAGCCTCCTTATATCTTCCTCAAAACAGCCACCATACCTACCTATTATGGCATTTCCATAGCCATTCCGAGATATATTGCCTTGCAACTTCCATCATCATCATATACATGACTTGATCATTCATTGTCATATTGTTTTGCATGATCATAAGATAGCTAGCATGATGTTTTCATGGCTTGTTTGTTTTTTGATGTCACTGCCACGCCAGATCATTGCACATCCTGGTACACCGTCGGAGGCATTCATGTAGAGTCATACTTTGTTCTAGACACCGAGTTGTAATATTGAGTTGTAAGTAAAAAAAAGTGTGGTGATCCTCATTATTAGAGCATTGCCCTAGTGAGGAAAGGATGATGGAGACTATGATTCCCCCACAAGTAGGGATGAGACTCTAGACTTAAAAAAGAGAGACCAAAGAAGCCCACCAAAAAAAAAAATGAGAGAAAAAGAGAGAAGGGGCAGTGCTACTATCCTTTTACCACATTTGTGCTTCAAAATAGCACCATGTTGATGAGGACATGACTATCTTGGATATGACCAAAAATATTGCATATATGCATATTTGTCAGGTGATTTCTAGTGCAAACTATTCAATAATCTATTTATGTTATCCAGAACAAAAATACTTCACACACTTTTGTGTTTTGTCTAATTGCAGGTGTATGGGACATTTGTACAATCCACATATGAAGATAAGGAAGAAAGAGATGTTTATTTGCTGTCCAAAAAGTTCTCTCACGTCACTTTTGGCCCAAGAGAAGATAGAGTCCAAGTCTCTCACGTTCTGGATTCAGATTCGGACTGCACAGACATACCTGACTCAAAACGCACACAAGTTTTTCATACGGACTCCGAATTGGGTGATTCTTTTTTTGTTGGAAACTAGATTTCGTGCACTTTCCAACCCAATTGGAATCACCTTAAATTCGTCCGAAGCGTTGAGTTGTGGACGAAACAATCTGATGCTGCAGCAGAATCCGAGTCAAACTACAAGTCCAAAGGTGTTACATCACCTCCACTTGGGCCCATTGGCCTTGTACGACCTAGATTTAGTTTTAGGCTGCCTTGGGACGTCCTCCCACCTCCTTGCCCGCCACCCCTTGCTCCTATGTAAGTAGATCCATCTAGTAGCTTTTCCTTGGGATTTGTTTAGTTAAAAGTTAGCCATTGCAACTTCGTGTACTTTGTTTGTGTCCAACGACCAGACCAAGACCGCTTACGGATCCCCACCTTTATCAATACTTCATATATACTCGCAATATTCAGATTGCTTTTATCATATTCTTGCTTGTTCTTCGATTGCTTGCAGGAATAGACCTTCGTGGTCAGGTTGATTGTGCTCCGGCGTGGTCAATAACCTTTCGGAGTTTGTTTAGCGATTGCTAAGGCGCAACGTCGTGCACGTTTGTAGTCGGATCGTCAAAGTCGTCTCCACCAAATCGATAGTTATCATCTCATCGAAAGATCGGGACACCCCCGCTTCTATCAAGTGGTATCAGTTTTCAGGTTGCTCGGTGAGAATTTCCAGTTTTTCTTAGAGTAGATTTATTTTCTTACCTATTGTCCAAGAAAAAGCCACAAAAAAAAGTTAGATCTGTTCATCCTTTATCCAAGCCAGTCCGAGCCTTTGCAATTTTCTATTCATTGCTTGCATAGTTGAATTATCGGTTGCATCGTCGTGTCAGTTGCTGGTCTTAGTGTCTAGGTCGTTTAGAGTTTCGAGTTCTGTTCACATTAGTCACGTCGCCGCTGCATCGTTATCCCTTCCGCTGTCCACCACCCATCCATCAATTTCCTCCACGTGCTACCCACCGTTCATTGTCATAATCATAGTTGAGATCGTTCCCATCTTCGCTTGATCCAATCTACATCTTATCTAGTTTGTTTTGGAAAGAGGGAGAGAGAAAAAAAAAGATAGAGAAAAAAAAAAAGAGAAAGAAAAAGAAAAAAAAAGTGTGAGGAAAAAAAAGAGAGAAAAAAAACAAAGTTCAGATCTATCTAGACTCAATCTCGTAGTTGAATTCGGATTGGAATCTGTTTTGTGCACTGCTCAGTAAAACAGGCATAACTTCCTCATACGAAGTCCATTTTGGCTCCACGAGTACTCAAATTAAAGCTAGAGACGAGACGCATCTAAATAGTTGCAGAATCTAGTTCAATATTTTGCACCTCAAAATCGGCTTCTAAATAGGTCTTTTTGCCCTCCGAAGTTCGCGAACACAGCTTATTCAAGTTTTTCAAGCCAGTTTAAGAATTTTTTGACTCCTCATATCACCTCGGAATTGAGTGATTCTTTTTGCATTGGAAAGCTTGAGTTAGTAGCATTCTTTGAAAGAATTTATCAGAAAATTGTCTCAAACTTTTCAAGAGGAAAGTTGGAGAGAGAGTTGTTGTATATCCTGCTTGGCAGTTGTTTTTCATCATTATCTTCACTGCCGTTTTGATCTTCACTTCTATCTTGCTGTCAAGAGCTACTTAGTATCCTTCATTGATGCTAGTTGTGCTACGCTGTGACCTCATTAGTGTTCTAGGCTCGCGTCTCTAGTCCGGTCTAGCCTAGGACCAGCACAGTACCGTCGTTGAGCGTTTATTCAACATTGCATCTTTGAATTGATTATTGCTAATCTTTTGCTACCATATATAGCCAACCCAGCTCCACATATTTCTCCACCGTGTATACGTACGCTCTCCTGGCAATCACTTTACTCAATATTCGGAGTTACTTGACACCGCTGGTTGTCGATCACCGCCTGCTGCATGGTAAGAACTTGTAAGACATTGATATTTGCTTTACTGTGAGCGTTTTACCACCACATCCTAGTAGTTATAGGAACATTATTTTTGGGTTCTGTTTCTTGTTCTACTAATCATGACAGGATCCAGAGTCAATTCATGGGCTTTGTCGATCGCGGGAGACGTGCCACCACCTTTGCAAATACCACAACCGTCACGAGAGGTGCACAAACATCCAAATGCACATGATCAGGTTAATGTATCTATACCACCATTTAATGGCCGTTTTAAACCTTCTTTATATATTGAATGGGAGTTCGACATGAAAAATATATTTGCTTCCCATAATTTCGATGAACATAAAAAGGTTAAGGTTGTGGTTGGTTCTTTCACTGGTTATGCTTTGGTTTGGTGGAGTGAATATTGTCGGTTACACCCTGATTATATACCTACTACTTGGGATGATTTGAAACTTGCCATGCGACATACTTTCGTCCCTGCTTATTATACTCGTGACATGATTAAGAAGTTGCAACACTTAAAACAAGGTACTGAAACCGTAACAAAATATTATGATGATTTACAAACTACCTTGTTGCATTCCTCTTTAGAAGAAAGTGAAGATGATTTTATGGATAGATTTTGGGGAGGATTAAACCGTGATATTCAAGAGATACTAATTCATGAAGAGTGTTATCCTATGGACCATTTGTTTCATCTTGCTTGCAAAGCTGAACAGGAAATAAAACGACGTGTTGGCTACGAGGAGAACAAGCGCACGGTGCACATTCCAAGAGTTGATATGATTGTTCCTTCAACTACTAGGCATACTATGACAACCACATCCGTTGTTGTCAGGACTACATCACCTCCACCATGTGACACATCGCCCCCGAGAGTGGCTACATCATCTGAGTTGATCATAAGAGGTAATGACAAAGGTACTGATCTTCCATCTCTACATGAGAATGATGAATGCCTTGTCAATTTGAATGCACCATCTGATGAGCTACCCACTACTTTGATCACACCACCTATTTTAGAGGACTACGTTGATAATTTGACTTTGCCATGTGATCAAACAACTGAAATACCAACAATTTTGAGTGCACCCATTGAATTAACTATTGATGCAAAAGAACCAATGTTTAATCATTTTGATATGACCTCTAATCTTGGTGATGATTCTGTGTTGAATGACCTATTGCATGTTTGCTTATTTAAGCATGTTGTAGCATGTAAATTTGATGCAAGTAAGGTTTATTCACCAATGTTGGGATGGTTTAATGATGAACATTGTCAATCTTTTGAAATGAATAAGAGCTTCACTTATATGTGCAAACTGAGTTGCAATATTTTCATGCCTTCTACTTCTTGTGCTAATTTTTTGGCTTTAGATTTTATGAACTATGCAAGTTACTCATCTATTCATGTGTCATATATGCAAAAATCAAGGGAAGTAAAAATGGATGACATATACATATACAACATCTACACCTTGTCTCTTTTGTTAGCCACATTTCAGATTAAGCAACGCCGAGGACGGCTTTATTTTCAAGAAGGGGAGGATGATGAGGACATGACTACCTTGGATATGACCAAAAATATTGCATATATGCATATTTGTCAGGTGATTTCTAGTGCAAACTATTCAATAATCTATTTATGTTATCCAGAAAAAAATACTTCACACACTTTTGTGTTTTGTCTAATTGCAGGTGTATGGGACATTTGTACAATCCACATATGAAGATAAGGAAGAAAGAGATGTTTATTTGCTGTCCAAAAAGTTCTCTCACGTCACTTTTGGCCCAAGAGAAGATAGAGTCCAAGTCTCTCACGTTCTGGATTCAGATTCGGACTGCACAGACATACCTGACTCAAAACGCACACAAGTTTTTCATACGGACTCCGAATTGGGTGATTCTTTTTTTGTTGGAAACTAGATTTCGTGCACTTTCCAACCCAATTGGAATCACCTTCAAATTCGTCCGGAGCGTTGAGTTGTGGACGAAACAATCTGATGCTGCAGCAGAATCCGAGTCAAACTACAAGTCCAAAGGTGTTACATCACCTCCACTTGGGCCCATTGGCCTTGTACGACCTAGATTTAGTTTTAGGCTGCCTTGGGACGTCCTCCCACCTCCTTGCCCGCCACCCCTTGCTCCTATGTAAGTAGATCCATCTAGTAGCTTTTCCTTGGGATTTGTTTAGTTAAAAGTTAGCCATTGCAACTTCGTGTACTTTGTTTGTGTCCAACGACCAGACCAAGACCGCTTACGGATCCCCACCTTTATCAATACTTCATATATACTCGCAATATTCAGATTGCTTTTATCATATTCTTGCTTGTTCTTCGATTGCTTGCAGGAATAGACCTTCGTGGTCAGGTTGATTGTGCTCCGGCGTGGTCAATAACCTTTCGGAGTTGGTTTAGCGATTGCTAAGGCGCAACGTCGTGCACGTTTGTAGTCGGATCGTCAAAGTCGCTCCACCAAATCGATAGTTATCATCTCATCGAAAGATCGGGACACCCCCGCTTCTATCACATGTTCTTCATATAGAGAGTCTCTTGATGATGAGGACATGACTACCTTGGATATGACCAAAAATATTGCATATATGCATATTTGTCAGGTGATTTCTAGTGCAAACTATTCAATAATCTATTTGTGTTATCCAGAACAAAAATACTTCACACACTTTTGTGTTTTGTCTAATTGCAGGTGTATGGGACATTTATACAATCCACATATGAAGATAAGGAAGAAAGAGATGTTTATTTGCTGTCCAAAAAGTTCTCTCACGTCACTTTTGGCCCAAGAGAAGATAGAGTCCAAGTCTCTCACGTTCTGGATTCAGATTCGGACTGCACAGACATACCTGACTCAAAACGCACACAAGTTTTTCATACGGACTCCGAATTGGGTGATTCTTTTCTTGTTGGAAACTAGATTTCGTGCACTTTCCAACCCAGTTGGAATCACCTTCAAATTCGTCCGGAGCGTTGAGTTGTGGACGAAACAATCTGATGCTGCAGCAGAATCCGAGTCAAACTACAAGTCCAAAGGTGTTACATCACCTCCACTTGGGCCCATTGGCCTTGTACGACCTAGATTTAGTTTTAGGCTGCCTTGGGACGTCCTCCCACCTCCTTGGCCTCCACCCCTTGCTCCTATATAAGTAGATCCATCTAGTAGCTTTTCCTTGGGGATTTGTTTAGTTAAAAGTTAGCCATTGCAACTTCGTGTACTTTGTTTGTGTCCAACGACCAGACCAAGACCGTTTACGGATCCCCACCTTTATCAATACTTCATCTATATTCGCAATATTCAGATTGCTTTATCATATTCTTGCTTGTTCTTCGATTGCTTGCAGGAATAGACCTTCGTGGTCAGGTTGATTGTGCTCTGGCGTGGTCAATAACCTCTCGGAGTTGGTTTAGCGATTGCTAAGGCGCAACGTCGTGCACGTTTGTAGTCGAATCGTCAAAGTCGTCTCCACCAAATCGATAGTTATCATCTCATCGAAAGATCGGGACACCCCCGCCTCTATCAAGTGGTATCAGATTTCCAGGTTGCTCGGTGAGATTTTACAGTTTTTCGTAGTTTAGATCGAGTCTGTTCTTCATACCTACAGTCCACGAAAAAGCCAAAAAAAAATTAGGGTTAGTTCATCATATCCGAACCAATCTGAGCCTTTGCATAATCTTTTTAGGGTTTTGCTTTGTTGAATTTGCGGTTGCATCGTCGTGTCTAGTTGCTGGTCTTAGAGTCTAGTCTTTTAGAGTTTCGAGTTCTGGTCATACGTTGTCACGCCGCCGCCGCACCATCATCATCACCCCTGCCATCTACCACCACCGCTTATCCGCCACCGCTTCGAATCCGTATCCATATACCACCACAGCTGTCATATACCACCACCGCTGCCATCTACCACCATATATCCACCACCAATCCGAGTTCTTGTCATATTAGGTTTGTTTTCGAGATCCATCTAGATTCCGATTCGTGTTTCCTTGCCGGAGTAGGTTTCGGAAAAAAAAAAAGAGTCGGGTAGCCACGCTCCGTTTAGGCCCAAAATTTTTCGAAAACGCATTTTTCGAAAAATTTTCTGGCTATCCTATTTTTAGGTGTTTCTGAGTGTTTTGAGACAGGTGCCATTATAGGAAGTTTTTTTTGACCCGTTTCCAGTTTTTGGGTCCGGGCAGTCAAAAAAAAAAATTGGTCGAAAAAATTTCGTGCCCATCCTGTCAGTTTGAGCTAAGAAGAGTTTTGAGACACTCGCCATTATAGTGATTTTTCGCAAAAAAAAAAAACAGCGCAAAAAGAAAAGAGCGCAAAAAAAAAGCAGCGCAAAAAAAAGCGAAAAAAAAATTCAGAGTGTGCTTTTCCCTTGTTTACGTGCCGCGCCGTGATTTTGTTGGTGTTCTAGGCTCGCGTCTCTAGCACAGTCTAGCCTAGGACCAGCACAGTACCGTCGTTGAGCGTTTATTCAACTTTGCATCTCTGAATTGATTATTGCTGACCCTTTTTGCTACCATACTATAAGCCTTCCCAGCTCCACATACATCTACGTCGTGTGTTTGACTCTCCCTGGTAATCGCTCTATCCAAGCTTTGAGAGTTTTTGACTACAACGGTTGCCGATCACCGCCTGCTGCTGGGTAAGAACTGGTAAGAATTTGAGATTTGCTTGACGGATTTGTGATACACCACCACCACTTCTTAGTAGTCTGTAGGATCATATTCTTGTGTGTTTCTATTGCTGCTAACCATGCCAGGATCACAAGCTGACGAGATTGACTGGGAGAACTTATCGAACAAGGAGCTTCATGATAAGTTTCAGCAAATGATGACTGAACAGGTACAAGATGTGCTGAACAATTTTGAAGAGGCCATGGAGAAGATCACTGGCCTTGAGAAGACGTTCGAAACAAAGCTCGATAACAGATTTAATGAACTGCTTGCGCGTCTTCCACCACCAGCTGCACCTGTCGCACCTCTGCAACAACAACAACTACGCCCCCTTTCGAATCAGTATGGACGAGCACAGCGTGTTCCTATTGAGCTAGGACAAAATTCTGGTGCCGCTGTTACTGCTGTTGGTGCTTCTTTGGCTCCTGCTACTGCTCCTGCTGGTACCCAGGAGGATGATGAGTATGCGGGCGATTATGAGGATGAGGTTGATCAAAATCAGATCTACGAGCAGCCACCACCACCACCACCAGCAGGTCGACCTCAGGTATATATTCGTAATGGTAGGCCTGCACCACCACCTCAGGTACGAGATGATGTCCATATTCCTAAACTGAAATTGAATATTCCACCATTTGAGGGTAGATATGTTCCTGATATATATCTTACTTGGGAGTTAGAAACTGAACAACGATTTACATGTTTACAATATCCTGAGGAGAGACGAGTTGCTGCTGCTGTTTGTGCTTTCACTAGTTTTGCATGTGTATGGTGGTCTGAACATTGTAGATCATATCCTATTCCCGCTACTAGGGCTGTTTTGAAGAATAATAAGAAAATGTGGGAGGAATGCTTGCCTCATATTGAATTTGCTTATAATCGTTCATTGCATTCTACTACTAAGATGTGCCCTTTTGAAGTTGTGTATGGTTTCCTACCTCGTGCACCTATTGATTTGTTGCCTCTTCCATCTTCGGAGAAGGTTAATTTTGATGCTAAACAACGTGCTGAATTGATTTTAAAAATGCATGAGTTAACTAAGGAAAACATTGAGCGTATGAATGCTAAATATAAACTTGCTGGAGATAAGGGTAGAAAACATGTTGTGTTTGCACCTGGAGATCTTGTTTGGTTACATTTGCGTAAGGATAGATTTCCTGATTTGCGCAAATCAAAGCTAATGCCACGTGCTGATGGTCCCTTTAAGGTGTTAGAGAAAATAAATGATAATGCATATAAACTTGAGCTGCCTGCAGATTTTGGGGTTAGTCCCACTTTTAACATTGCAGATTTGGAGCCTTATTTGGGTGAGGAAGATGAACTTCCGTCGAGGACGACTTCATTTCAAGAAGGGGAGGATGATGAGGACATCAATACAATTGTTACACCCACAGCCCCTGCTGCTATACATACTGGACCAATTACTAGAGCTCATGCACGCCAACTAAATTACCAGGTACTTTCGTTTCTTGGTAATGATTCTAATGTTCATGAGAATATGATGCTGCCTAAATTGGATACATTTGTTTTGCTTACAAATGAAGGGCCTAGCTTGGAGAAGGATGAACATTGGAGCAAGAACAAGCATGGAGATGATGGCATGCGCAAGGGGAACAAGAACGGAGTTACAAGTGATGATTTCAGGACTTTGAAGCCACCATAATGGATGCATGAAGCCTTGGACGAAATATACAAGATGCCACTTCATAAATTTCGTCCCGAGGCTATTTTAGGTGCTGCGTCACCTTATTATTGGGCCAGGCCCATGTAATTTCGAAATACATAAGTATAGGCTATTTTTAGAGTCCGTATGTGTGGGGAAACAAGAGATAGGGTTGATTTCGAACCCCTCCACCAAGGGCCACGAAATTCCCCCCTCTTCCTTCATATATACAGCCCTTAGGGCATCGTTTAGACTTTGGGTTTTGTTTAGATTAAAAGTTCGCCATAGCTGCAACTTCGCGTACTTCGTTTGTGTTCAACGACCAGACAAAGACGTCACAGAACCCCACCTTGATCAATAAAGCTTTCATCTTATATTCGCAATATCCAGATTGCAATCTCAGTTTCTTGCTTGTTCTTCGTTTGCTCGCAGGAAACAGACCCTCGTGGTTAGGTTGATCGTGCTCCGGCGTGGTCAATAACCTCTCGGAGTTGGTTTAGCGATTGCTAAGGCGCGACGTCCTAGCACGTTCGTAGTCGGATCGTCAAAGTCGACTTCCACCAAAGCGAAATCCATCATCTCATCGAAAGACGGGACACCTCCGCCTCTATCAAGTGGTATCAGATTTCCAGGTTGCTCGGTGAGATTTTACGGTTTTTCGTAGTTTAGATCGAGTCTGTTCTTCATACCTACAGTCCACGAAAAAGCCACACAAAAAAATTAGGGTTAGTTCATCATATCCGAACCAATCTGAGCCTTTGCATAATCTTTTTAGGGTTTTGCTTTGTTGAATTTGCGGTTGCATCGTCGTGTCTAGTTGCTGGTCTTAGAGTCTAGTCTTTTAGAGTTTCGAGTTCTGGTCATAAGTTGTCACGCCGCCGCCGCACCATCATCATCACCCCTGCCATCTACCACCACCGCTTATCCGCCACCGCTTCGAATCCGTATCCATATACCACCACAGCTGTCATATACCACCACCGCTGCCATCTACCACCATATATCCACAACCAATCCGAATTCTTGTCATATTAGGTTTGTTTTCGAGATCCATCTAAATTCCGATTCGTGTTTCCTTGCCGGAGTAGGTTTCGAAAAAAAAAAAGAGTCGGGTAGCCACGCTCCGTTTAGGCCCAAAATTTTTCGAAAACGCATTTTTCGAAAAATTTTCTGGCTATCCTATTTTTAGGTGTTTCTGAGTGTTTTGAGACAGGTGCCATTATAGGAAGTTTTTTTTGACCCGTTTCCAGTTTTTGGGTCCGGGCAGTCAAAAAAAAAAATTGGTCGAAAAAATTTCGTGCCCATCCTGTCAGTTTGAGCTAAGAAGAGTTTTGAGACACTCGCCATTATAGTGATTTTTCGCAAAAAAAAAAAACAGCGCAAAAAGAAAAGAGCGCAAAAAAAAAGCAGCGCAAAAAAAAGCGAAAAAAAAATTCAGAGTGTGCTTTTCCCTTGTTTACGTGCCGCGCCGTGATTTTGTTGGTGTTCTAGGCTCGCGTCTCTAGCACAGTCTAGCCTAGGACCAGCACAGTACCGTCGTTGAGCGTTTATTCAACTTTGCATCTCTGAATTGATTATTGCTGACCCTTTTTGCTACCATACTATAAGCCTTCCCAGCTCCACATACATCTACGTCGTGTGTTTGACTCTCCCTGGTAATCGCTCTATCCAAGCTTTGAGAGTTTTTGACTACAACGGTTGCCGATCACCGCCTGCTGCTGGGTAAGAACTGGTAAGAATTTGAGATTTGCTTGACGGATTTGTGATACACCACCACCACTTCTTAGTAGTCTGTAGGATCATATTCTTGTGTGTTTCTATTGCTGCTAACCATGCCAGGATCACAAGCCGACGATATTGACTGGGAGAACTTATCGAACAAGGAGCTTCATGATAAGTTTCAGCAAATGATGACTGAACAGGTACAAGATGTGCTGAACAATTTTGAAGAGGCCATGGAGAAGATCACTGGCCTTGAGAAGACGTTCGAAACAAAGCTCGATAACAGATTTAATGAATTGCTCGCGCGCCTTCCACCACCACCACCGGTTGCACCTAACGCACCTCTCCAACAACAACAACAACGACTACCTCCACGTCGCGAAATAGACCTTCGCCGAGCGAGCCGTGTTCCTCTTGCGTTTGGCCAAACTGTTGGTGCTGCTGTTGATACTTCTGTGGCTCCTGCTACTGCTGTTGCTGGTACCCAGGAGGATGATGAGTATGCGGGCGATTATGAGGATGAGGTTGATCAAAATCAGATCTACGAGCAGCCACCAGCACCACCACCAGCAGGTCGACCTCAGGTATATATTCGTAATGGTAGGCCTGCACCACCACCTCAGGTACGCGATGATGTCCATATTCCTAAACTGAAATTGAATATTCCACCATTTGAGGGTAGATATGTTCCTGATATATATCTTACTTGGGAGTTAGAAACTGAACAACGATTTACATGTTTACAATATCCTGAGGAGAGACGAGTTGCTGCTGCTGTTTGTGCTTTCACTAGTTTTGCATGTGTATGGTGGTATGAACATTGTAGATTATATCCTATTCCAACTACTTGGGCTGCTTTGAAAGCTGCTATGCGTACGCGTTGGGTTCCACCATATTATCAACGTGAATTGCTTCAAAAATTGCAGCGTTTAAGACAAGGGAAAAATTCTGTAGAAGAATATTATCAGGAATTACAAACTGGCATGATTAGATGTGGTATTGTTGAGGAGAATGAAGCTATGCTTGCACGTTTTCTGGGTGGATTAAATAGAGAGATTCAGACCATTCTAGACTATAAGGAGTATACTAATATCACTCGTTTATTCCATCTTGCTTGTAAAGCTGAACGTGAAGTGCAGGATCGACAAGCATTGGGGCGAACTAACTTTTCTGCAGGCCGACCTTCATCATGGACACCACGTGCATCTTCTACTTCAACTGCACCAGCACTTCCATCCGGTGCCACCTCCAGCCGTGATACAAGAAAACAGGCACAACCACCATTATCTGCCAAGAGCGCACCTGCGGGGCCTGCACAGCGTTCTTCTTCTTCCATGGCATCAAGAGGGCACACAAGTGATATTATTTGTCGTCGTTGTAAGGGAGGAGGTCATTATGCGAGAGAATGCAAATCTCCGCGTGTGATGATTGCTACCGCGGATGGTGGATATGAGTCCGCTAGTGACTATGATGAGGAGACTTTGGCTCTTATTACACGTGAAGAACATGGTGGAGATGATTCTGATCATGAGACGCAATACATGGCTCCTGAAGACGCTGACAGGTATGAATGTTTAGTTGCTCAACGTGTTTTGAGTGTGCAGGTCACACAAGCTGAGCAAAATCAGAGGCACAATTTGTTCCATACCAAGGGAGTTGTGAAGGAACGTTCTGTGCGCGTCATCATAGACGGAGGGAGCTGCAACAACTTGGCTAGCATGGAGATGGTGGAGAAGCTTTCTCTCACCACAAGACCACATCCACATCCTTACTACATCCAATGGTTCAACAACAGCGGCAAGGTTAAGGTAACACGTACTGTTCGTGTGCCTTTTAGTATCTCTACATATGCTGATTATGTTGATTGTGATGTGGTACCTATGCAAGCATGTTCCTTATTACTTGGTAGACCATGGCAATTTGATAAAAATTCTGTACACCATGGTAGAAACAATCACTATACTCTTGTTCATAAGGATAAAAATATTACTTTGCTTCCTATGACTCCTGATTCCATTTTGAAAGATGATATTAATAGAGCTAATAAAGCACAACAGGAGAAGAATAAGAGTGAAAATCAGATTGTGGCAAAAGAATTTGAGCAACAAATGAAGCCTAATAATAAACCATCTAGTGTTGCTTCTGAAATTAAATTGAAAAGTGCATGTTTATTTGCCACCAAATCTGATATTGATGAGCTAGATTTCAGCAAATTTGTTTGCTATGCTTTTGTGTGCAAAGAGGCATTATTTTCATTCGAGGACGTGCCTTCCTCTTTGCCTCCTGCTGTCATGATGAGGACATGACTACCTTGGATATGACCAAAAATATTGCATATATGCATATTTGTCAGGTGATTTCTAGTGCAAACTATTCAATAATCTATTTGTGTTATCCAGAACAAAAATACTTCACACACTTTTGTGTTTTGTCTAATGGCAGGTGTATGGGACATTTGTACAATCCACATATGAAGATAAGGAAGAAAGAGATGTTTATTTGCTGTCCAAAAAGTTCTCTCACGTCACTTTTGGCCCAAGAGAAGATAGAGTCCAAGTCTCTCACGTTCTGGATTCAGATTCGGACTGCACAGACATACCTGACTCAAAACGCACACAAGTTTTTCATACGGACTCCGAATTGGGTGATTCTTTTTTTGTTGGAAACTAGATTTCGTGCACTTTCCAACCCAATTGGAATCACCTTCAAATTCGTCCGGAGCGTTGAGTTGTGGACGAAACAATCTGATGCTGCAGCAGAATCCGAGTCAAACTACAAGTCCAAAGGTGTTACATCACCTCCACTTGGGCCCATTGGCCTTGTACGACCTAGATTTAGTTTTAGGCTGCCTTGGGACGTCCTCCCACCTCCTTGCCCGCCACCCCTTGCTCCTATGTAAGTAGATCCATCTAGTAGCTTTTCCTTGGGATTTGTTTAGTTAAAAGTTAGCCATTGCAACTTCGTGTACTTTGTTTGTGTCCAACGACCAGACCAAGACCGCTTACGGATCCCCACCTTTATCAATACTTCATATATACTCGCAATATTCAGATTGCTTTTATCATATTCTTGCTTGTTCTTCGATTGCTTGCAGGAATAGACCTTCGTGGTCAGGTTGATTGTGCTCCGGCGTGGTCAATAACCTTTCGGAGTTGGTTTAGCGATTGCTAAGGCGCAACGTCGTGCACGTTTGTAGTCGGATCGTCAAAGTCGCTCCACCAAATCGATAGTTATCATCTCATCGAAAGATCGGGACACCCCCGCTTCTATCACATGTTCTTCATATAGAGAGTCTCTTGATGATGAGGACATGACTACCTTGGATATGACCAAAAATATTGCATATATGCATATTTGTCAGGTGATTTCTAGTGCAAACTATTCAATAATCTATTTGTGTTATCCAGAACAAAAATACTTCACACACTTTTGTGTTTTGTCTAATTGCAGGTGTATGGGACATTTATACAATCCACATATGAAGATAAGGAAGAAAGAGATGTTTATTTGCTGTCCAAAAAGTTCTCTCACGTCACTTTTGGCCCAAGAGAAGATAGAGTCCAAGTCTCTCACGTTCTGGATTCAGATTCGGACTGCACAGACATACCTGACTCAAAACGCACACAAGTTTTTCATACGGACTCCGAATTGGGTGATTCTTTTTTGTTGGAAACTAGATTTCGTGCACTTTCCAACCCAATTGGAATCACCTTCAAATTCGTCCGGAGCGTTGAGTTGTGGACGAAACAATCTGATGCTGCAACAGAATCCGAGTCAAACTACAAGTCCAAAGGTGTTACATCACCTCCACTTGGGCCCATTGGCCTTGTACGACCTAGATTTAGTTTTAGGCTGCCTTGGGACGTCCTCCCACCTCCTTGGCCGCCACCCCTTGCTCCTATATAAGTAGATCCATCTATTAGCTTTTCCTTGGGATTTGTTTAGTTAAAAGTTAGCCATTGCAACTTCGTGTACTTCGTTTGTGTCCAACGACCAGACCAAGACCGCTTACGGATCCCCACCATTATCAATACTTCATATATATTCGCAATATTCAGATTGCTTTATCATATTCTTGCTCGTTCTTCGATTGCTTGCAGGAATAGACCTTCATGGTCAGGCTGACCGTGCTTCCAGCATCGTCAGTAACCTCTCGGAGTTGGTTTAGCGATTGCTAAGGCGCAACGTCGTGCACGTTTGTAGTCGGATCGTGATGAGGACATCAATACAATTGTTACACCCACAACCCCTGCTGCTATACATACTGGACCAATTACTAGAGCCCGTGCACGCCAACTAAATTACCAGGTACTTTCGTTTCTTGGTAATGATTCTAATGTTCATGAGAATATGATGCTGCCTAAATTGGATACATTTGTTTTGCTTACAAATGAAGGGCCTAGCTTGGAGAAGGATGAACATTGGAGCAAGAACAAGCATGGAGATGATGGCATGCGCAAGGGGAACAAGAACGGAGTTACAAGTGATGATTTCAGGACTTTGAAGCCACCATAATGGATGCATGAAGCCTTGGACGAAATATACAAGATGCCACTTCATAAATTTCGTCCCGAGGCTATTTTAGGTGCTGCGTCACCTTATTATTGGGCCAGGCCCATGTAATTTCGAAATACATAAGTATAGGCTATTTTTAGAGTCCGTATGTGTGGGGAAACAAGAGATAGGGTTGA
>NW_021295904.1:0-1091 GCF_002162155.2 Triticum dicoccoides | reverse complement strand
CTAAGGAATAGATCACGTGGATCAACTTGTGTCAACTTGTGTGTTTAGAGGTGCCCCTGCCTCCGTATATAAAGGAGGAGAGGAGGGGAGGCTGGCCGGCCAAGGGGGGGAGGCGCAGGAGAGTCCTACTCCCTCTGGGAGTAGGATTCCCCCTCCAATCCTAGTCCAACTAGGATTCCTCGGAGGGGAAAAGAGGAGGAGGGGGCCGGCCACCTCTCCTAGTCCTAATAGGACTAGGGGAAGGGGGGGGGGGCGCAGCCCATCTAGGGCAGCCCCTTCTCTTTTCCACTAAGGCCCACTATGGCCCAAATAGCTCCCGGGGGGTTCCGGTAACCCTCCCGGTATTCCGGTAAAATCCCGATTTCACCCGGAACACTTCCGATATCCAGATATAGGCTTCCAATATATCAATCTTTACGTCTCGACCATTTCGAGACTCCTCGTCATGTCCGTGATCACATCCGGGACTCCGAACAACCTTCGGTACATCAAAATGCATAAACTCATAATATAACTGTCATCGTAACCTTAAGCGTGCGGACCCTACGGGTTCGAGAACAATGCAGACATGACCGAGACACGTCTCTGGTCAATAACCAATAGCGGGACCTGGATGCCCATATTGGCTCCTACATATTCTACGAAGATCTTATCGGTCAGACCGCATAACAACATACGTTGTTCCCTTTGTCATCGGTATGTTACTTGCCCGAGATTCGATCGTCGGTATCCAATACCTAGTTCAATCTCGTTACCGGCAAGTCTCTTTACTCGTTCCGTAATACATCATCTTACAACTAACATATTAGTTGTAATGCTTGCAAGGCTTATGTGATGTGTATTACCGAGAGGGCCCAGAGATACCTCTCCGACAATCGGAGTGACAAATCCTAATCTCGAAATACGCCAACCCAACATCGACCATTGGAGACACCTGTAGTACTCCTTTATAATCACCCAGTTACGTTGTGACGTTTGGTAGTACCCAAAGTGTTCCTCCGGTAAACGGGAGTTGCATAATCTCATAGTCATAGGAACATGTATAAGTCATGAAGAAAGCAATAGCAACATACTAAACGATCGGGTGCTAA
>NW_021295903.1:0-2117 GCF_002162155.2 Triticum dicoccoides | reverse complement strand
AGATATGAGATCTAAACTGCACAAACTTCAGTGTGCTCTCCACTACCAAAGGAAATGAAAATCCTGTGTTCCCTGCTTTTGTACCAGCAGGAACTAGAAGAGTTGTTTCCATTCTACAATCCAAACATATATAGTCCACCCTACGAATGACAATGAAAAACAGAAAAAAAATCGAACCAAATGAGCACTACGAACGCAGATGAACACTAGGAATCAAAACGAACTACAATACGTATAGCAGGCTTCAGATCTGAAAGTACTGCACTTACCCCTTCGGATTTGTGCTCCCTTCATGGCCACCGCCGGCGCCGCAACCACCATCGACCTCCATCCGCAGCGGTTGGCTCCGAATCGCAGCACAGCTTGCATAAAGAGTCAGGTCGACCGAATCTCCACCGTGCCCGCCATTGATCTGGAGTTTTCCATGGTGGGGATCGAAGCCGCTAGGGTTCAGGTGAGGGGCCGATTTGGGGAAGACAGAGCTAGGGTTAGGGTCGAGCGAGAGAAAGAGAACAGAGAGAGAGTGAAGCGAAGAGGTAAGAGAGGGGCCACATGTAAGAAAGAAGGGCAAATATGTCAAACTGACGGCAAGTTAGCAGTCAAACAGCCTTGACTGGACGGAAACGGAGCGGAGGGGCATTTCTATAAGTGGCATTGATGGCAGAGGGGCAAAACTGAGCATACCCGAAAACTAGGGGCAAAACTGAGTAGTGGGTTCGAGTTAGGGGCAGAGATGTAAATGTCCCTTTTATCATTTACCTACTCAAGGACAAGCAGGAATTAAGCTTGGTGATGCTTAATACGTCTCCAACGTATCTATAATTTTTGATTGTCCCATGCTATTATATTACCCGTTTTGGATGTTTATGGGCTTTACTTTACACATTTATATCATTTTTGTGACTAACATACTAACCGGAGGCCCAGCTCGTATTGCTGTTTTTTTTTTTGCCTATTTTAGTATTTCAAAGAAAAGGAATATCAAACGGAGTCCAAACGGAATGAAACCTTCGGGAGCGTGATTTTTGGAACGAACGTGATCCAGAGGACTTGGAGTGCAAGTCAAGAAGCAGCCGAGGCGGCACGAGGGTGGAGGGCGCGTCCACCCCTACAGGGTGCGCCCCCTATCTCGTGGGCCCCTCGGGCGGCCACCGACCTACTTCTTCCTCCTATATATACCCACGTACCCCAAGAACATCAAAGGAGCAACCGAAAACCTAATTCCACCGCCGTAACCTTCTGTATCCGCGAGATCCCATCTTGGAGCCTTCGTCGGCGTTTCGCTGGAGGGGAAATCGACCACGGAGGGCTTCTATATCAACACCATAGCCCCTCCGATGAGTTGTGAGTAGTTTACCACAGACCTTCGGGTCCATAGTTATTAGCTAGATGGCTTCTTCTCTCTTTTTGAATCTCAATACAATGTTCTCCTCAATCTTCTTGGAGATCTATTAGATGTAACTCTTTTTGCGGTGTGTTTGTCGAGATTCGATGAATTGTGGATTTATGATTAAGTTTATCTATGAGAAATATTTGAATCTCCTCTGAATTCTTTTATGTGTGATTAAGTTATCTTTGCAAGTCTCTTCGAATTATCAGTTTGGTTTGGCCTACTAGATTGATCTTTCTTGCATTGGGAGAAGTGCTTAGCTTTGGGTTCAATCTTGCGGTGTCCTTTCCCAGTGACAGCAGCACGTATTGTATTGTTGCCATCGAGGATAAAAAGATGGGGTTTATATCATATTGCATGAGTTTATCCCTCTACATCATGTCATCTTTCTTAATGCGTTACTCTGTTCTTATGAACTTAATACTCTAGATGCATGCTGGATAGCGGTCGACGTGTGGAGTAATAGTAGTAGATGCAGGCAGGAGTCGGTCTACTTATCGCGAACGTGATGCCTATATACATGATCATGCCTAGATAATCTCATAATTATTCGCTTTTCTATCAATTGCTCGACATAAATTTGTTCACCCATCGTAATACTTATGCTATCTTGAGAGAAGCCACTAGTGAAACCTATGGCCCCCGGGTCTATATTTTATCATATGAGCTTTCAATCTACTTTTATTTGCGTCTTTAGTTTTCCAATCTATATTATAAAATACCAAAA
>NW_021295902.1:0-1408 GCF_002162155.2 Triticum dicoccoides | reverse complement strand
CTGTTGATTTCACTGGAGGATTGCCTGAGCTACAGTAACTCGCGAGAGGAATGGACAGGAGATTTCTCTGGAAGCTCACCCTTTCCTTTCTCTGTACAGATATTTTACAGCAGCACACTCTTACAAGTAACACCCTCTTGACACTCCAATATCTAAACTATACCCTCCATCAAAGGCCTAACAACACTCCCCCTCAAGATGGGGCAAATAAGTCTATTAGCCCCATCTTGCTACATAGTTTCTCAAAAGACACAACACTAACACCTTTTGTAAGTACATCTGCCAATTGACTATCAGATCTAACAAAAGTAACACGAAGGCTCCCCTCATCTAACTTCTCTCTAATGAAATGTCTATCAATTTCAACATGCTTAGTTCTATCATGCTGAACTGGATTGTGCACTATATTGATTGCAGCTTGGTTATCACAATAGAGTTGTAGTGGTCCTCCATCAAATAGACCGAGCTCAGATAGTAATATCCTCAACCACATCAGTTCACATAAACCAGAAGCCGTAGACCTGAATTCTGCCTCAGCAGTAGATCGTGCCACCACATTTTGCTTTTTACTTCTCCAACAAACTAGATTATCCCCAACAAACACACAATAATCTGATGTAGATCGTCTATCATCTAGACATCCAGCCCAATCTGCATCAGCATATCCCTCTACCTTCAAATGTCCATGATTAGAAAATAAGATTCCCTTCCCTGGACAGCCTTTTAGATATCTCAAAATTCGATTTACCACTTCTAGATGGCCTGAACGAGGATCATGCATATAACGGCTTACAACACTAACTGCATATGCAATATCTGGCCTTGTGTGCGATAAATAGATTAAACGGCCAACTAACCTCTGATATTGGTATTTGTCTACGGGGTCACCTGAGTCTTCCAAGGTACGATGATTTTGCTCAATAGGTGTGGCCGCTGGTTTGCATCCTAACATACCTGTTTCATTAAGAAGATCAAGTGCATACTTCCTTTGAGAGAGGTAAATACCTTGTGCCCCATAAACAACTTCAATCCCCAGAAAATAATGAAGATAGCCCAAGTCTTTAACTTCAAATATTTTAGCCATCATCTTCTTCAAGTATGATATCTCCTCAACATCATCCCCTGTGATTACTATATCATCAACATATACAGTCAGTATAGTAATCTTATCATGATGACGTTTAAAGAAGAGAGTGTGATCAGCATTGCTCTGTTGATATCCCAAGGAGCACATTCCTTTTCTAAACCTTCCAAACCATGCTCGAGGTGATTGTTTTAGACCATAGAGGGATTTTTTTAGTTTACAAACCTTGCCTTCAGTCTCACGGCTATTGAATCCTGGAGGAATCTCCATATACACCTCTTCCTGCAAGTCTCCATGGAGGAACGCATTTTTAACATCCATTTG
>NW_021295901.1:0-1405 GCF_002162155.2 Triticum dicoccoides | reverse complement strand
AAACGGTGAGTAATAGTCCATGAAACGGGCAAGAAACGGCCGAAACCGCGAGTGTTGATGATCGACACGTAAGCGCACCTTGGAGTTCGATAACCATGGAAATCACTCCGGGACCCCGAAATGGTGAGTAATAGTGCATGAAGCGGGCCAGAATCGGCCAAAACTGCGAGTGTTGATGATCAACACGTAAACACACCTTGGGGTTCAACAACTCGGAAAATCGCTTCGGGACCCAAAAACGATGAGTAATAGTCCACGAAACGGGTCAGAATTGGACAAAACTGTGAGTGTTGACAACTGACACATAAACGCACCCCAGGGTTCATCAATCGTGGAAATCGCTCTGGGTCCCCAAAACAGCGAGTAATAGTCCACGAAACGGACAAGAACCGGCCAAATATATGAGTGTTGATGATCGACACGTAAACGCACCCCGAGGTTCGTCAATCATGGAAATGACTCCGGGACCCCAAAACAGAGTAATAGTCCAAGAGACGGGCCAGAATCAGCTCGAACAGTGATTGTTGATGACCGACACATAAGCGCACCTTGGAGTTCGACAACCATGGAAATCGCTTTGGGGCCCAAAAACGGTGAGTAATAGTCCATGAAATGGGCCAGAATCGGCCAAATCTGCAAGTGTTGATGACCAACAGGTAAGCACGCCCTGGGGTTCAACAACTATGAAAATCGCATCGGGACCCGAAAACGACGAGTAATAGTCCATGAAACGGGTCAGATTTGGCCAAAGCTGTGAGTGTTGACGACAGACACATAAACGCACTCCGGGGTTCATCACTCCTGGAAATCGCTCTGGGTCCCCAAAACGCTGACTAATAATGCACGAAACCGCGAGTAATAGTCCATGAAATGAGAATCGCTTTCGGACCCCAAAACGGTGAGTAACAGTCCATGAAACGGGCCAGAATCGGCCAAAACCAAGAGTGTTGACGATAGGCACGTAAACGCACCGGGGGGTCGACAACCATGGAAATCACTCCGGGACCCCAAAACAGTGAGCCAGAAATGGGCCAGAAATGGTCGAAACCACGAGTGTTGATGATCGACACGTAAGCGCACCTTGGAGTTCGATAACCATGGAAATCACTCCGGAACCCCGAAACGGTGAGTAATAGTGCATGAAACGGGCCAGAATCGGACAAAACTGCGAGTGTTGATGACCAACACGTAAGCACACCTTGGGGTTCAACAACTATGGAAATCGCTTCAGGACCCGAAAACGATGAGTAATAGTCCACGAAACGGGTCAGAATTGGACAATACTGTGAGTGTTGACAACTGACACATAAACGCACCCCGGGGTTCATCAATCGTGGAAATCGCTCTGGGTCCCCAAAACAGCGAGTAATAGTCCATGAAACGGACAAGAACCGGCCAAATATAT
>NW_021295900.1:0-2002 GCF_002162155.2 Triticum dicoccoides | reverse complement strand
AGCTATGGCGAACTTTTAATCTAAACAAAACCCAAAGTCTAAACGATGCCCTAAGGGCTGTATATATGGAGGAAGAGGGGGGAATTTCGTGGCCCTTGGTGGAGGAGTCCGAAATCAACCCTATCTCTTGTTTCCCCACACATACGGACTCTAAAAATAGCCTATACTTATGTATTTCGAAATTACATGGGCCTGGCCCAATAATAAGGAGACGCAGCACCTAAAATAGCCTCGGGACGAAATTTATGAAGTGGCATCTTGTATATTTCGTCCAAGGCTTCATGCACCCATTATGGTGGCTTCAAAGTCTTGAAATCATCACTTGTAACTCCGTTCTTGTTCCCCTTGCGCATGCCATCATCTCCATGCTTGTTCTTGCTCCAATGTTCATCCTTCTCCAAGCTAGGCCCTTCATTTGTAAGCAAAACAAATGTATCCAATTTAGGCAGCATCATATTCTCATGAACATTAGAATCATTACCAAGAAACGAAAGTACCTGGTAATTTAGTTGGCGTGCACGAGCTCTAGTAATTGGTCCAGTATGTATAGCAGCAGGGGCTGTGGGTGTAACAATTGTATTGATGTCCTCATCAGATGGTGTCTCCGGCTCCTCCAGCAGCCTTCCAGCTAGACCCCGGCAGGCTTCCCCATGGGATTTGGCTTTGTTCGCCCTACCGCGTCCTTCCGGCCCTGGTGGCGATGACCCCGGGGTCGTCTCCGCTGCTCTCTTCACCATCTCTTTCGTCTGCGCCCTGCCGATGTTGTTAGGCTCCTCGCCATGGGGCCTGAGGGGGTCAGGTTGGGCTTCTTCCCAGGCGCTCCTTTGGCCCTCTTCGCCTCCCAACTAGTGCCTAGGAAGAGATGGACAAGAAAGGGATTATGGGGCACTTATCTTTTTTCAGTCTAAAAGGTGTATGCATTTGCCAAACTTTGGTCTAAATTATGTAATCTTCTTTATCCATGTTTGAGTTCTGTAAGATCTGTACTTGCTTATCATGATATTAATGAAAAATACAAGCCTTTCCGGGTACTTGTGCATGTAACAAGTTCATGCAGAGGTGAGATGCCTCTATACGTTTAAGTAAACAAGTTTTCTCCAGCAGGCTATCCTACCGATGCCTTTAGTTTGCTGTCACGGGGCTAGGCCTGCCAGGCATAAAACAATAAAAGGGACCAGCTCCTCGTCAAACCTTCTCCGCGAGAGGCCACCGTGACCACCTTGACTGAAGCAACATTCGGGAAAAAGGATGGGAGCACCTATGTTTCGAAGGTGATGAGGTTTTCATATGCACAAGTTTTCACTTTACATAACAAGTATGGATAAAAAGGAACTTATCTGTTTGGCTTGCCGGGGACTGCTATGTAGGCTTGCCTCCACTCTTTGGGACCAAGTCGCAGCAAGATCCCTGACATCTTGGTGCAGATGAAAACAGAGCTACACGCAATCTTATCTACATGATCATGATATGCTCATGATATGCTTATGCATGCAAGTTTTTTTTGTTGGGGCCCCCAGCGCTTCATTCATTTATCTGTTGCTCGGGGTCTGCGTCTGGCTTTGTACAAAAGGTTACATGCAACATCGGCTAAGCTTGTACAAAAGGGTGGCTGCTGAGCGGGTCCCGATAGCCGCGCCTTACGGGTAGAACTTATGGAGATGCTCAATGTTCCATGAGTTTTGCAGCTGAATCTCCAGACAGACTATGTCGGGTCTACTGACTCGTACTACCCGGTAAGGGCCTTCCCACTTCGGCGTCAACTTGTTTGCACCCTTGGCAGACTGAACATGTGAAAGTGCAATCATGCCCTTAATCATATTTTGATGTTGATGACAACATCCATGTTGGGACTAATCATGTTTATCAAGTATATCTCAGGATTACGTCTCAAGGGCGGTGTGTGGATCATGACTACGGACATAAACATACATATACATATATCACTCGAGAGAAGAGACACAAGATAAAGACAGAAAGCTTCGGCTTCTTTTTTGGTTTGTTC
>NW_021295899.1:0-2002 GCF_002162155.2 Triticum dicoccoides | reverse complement strand
AGCTATGGCGAACTTTTAATCTAAACAAAACCCAAAGTCTAAACGATGCCCTAAGGGCTGTATATATGGAGGAAGAGGGGGGAATTTCGTGGCCCTTGGTGGAGGAGTCCGAAATCAACCCTATCTCTTGTTTCCCCACACATACGGACTCTAAAAATAGCCTATACTTATGTATTTCGAAATTACATGGGCCTGGCCCAATAATAAGGAGACGCAGCACCTAAAATAGCCTCGGGACGAAATTTATGAAGTGGCATCTTGTATATTTCGTCCAAGGCTTCATGCACCCATTATGGTGGCTTCAAAGTCTTGAAATCATCACTTGTAACTCCGTTCTTGTTCCCCTTGCGCATGCCATCATCTCCATGCTTGTTCTTGCTCCAATGTTCATCCTTCTCCAAGCTAGGCCCTTCATTTGTAAGCAAAACAAATGTATCCAATTTAGGCAGCATCATATTCTCATGAACATTAGAATCATTACCAAGAAACGAAAGTACCTGGTAATTTAGTTGGCGTGCACGAGCTCTAGTAATTGGTCCAGTATGTATAGCAGCAGGGGCTGTGGGTGTAACAATTGTATTGATGTCCTCCTCAGATGGTGTCTCCGGCTCCTCCAGCAGCCTTCCAGCTAGACCCCGGCAGGCTTCCCCATGGGATTTGGCTTTGTTCGCCCTACCGCGTCCTTCCGGCCCTGGTGGCGATGACCCCGGGGTCGTCTCCGCTGCTCTCTTCACCATCTCTTTCGTCTGCGCCCTGCCGATGTTGTTAGGCTCCTCGCCATGGGGCCTGAGGGGGTCAGGTTGGGCTTCTTCCCAGGCGCTCCTTTGGCCCTCTTCGCCTCCCAACTAGTGCCTAGGAAGAGATGGACAAGGAAGGGATTATGGGGCACTTATCTTTTTTCAGTCTAAAAGGTGTATGCATTTGCCAAACTTTGGTCTAAATTATGTAATCTTCTTTATCCATGTTTGAGTTCTGTAAGATCTGTACTTGCTTATCATGATATTAATGAAAAATACAAGCCTTTCCGGGTACTTGTGCATGTAACAAGTTCATGCAGAGGTGAGATGCCTCTATACGTTTAAGTAAACAAGTTTTCTCCAGCAGGCTATCCTACCGATGCCTTTAGTTTGCTGTCACGGGGCTAGGCCTGCCAGGCATAAAACAATAAAAGGGACTAGCTCCTCGTCAAACCTTCTCCGCGAGAGGCCACCGTGACCACCTTGACTGAAGCAACATTCGGGAAAAAGGATGGGAGCACCTATGTTTCGAAGGTGATGAGGTTTTCATATGCACAAGTTTTCACTTTACATAACAAGTATGGATAAAAAGGAACTTATCTGTTTGGCTTGCCGGGGACTGCTATGTAGGCTTGCCTCCACTCTTTGGGACCAAGTCGCAGCAAGATCCCTGACATCTTGGTGCAGATGAAAACAGAGCTACACGCAATCTTATCTACATGATCATGATATGCTCATGATATGCTTATGCATGCAAGTTTTTTTTGTTGGGGCCCCCAGCGCTTCATTCATTTATCTGTTGCTCGGGGTCTGCGTCTGGCTTTGTACAAAAGGTTACATGCAACATCGGCTAAGCTTGTACAAAAGGGTGGCTGCTGAGCGGGTCCCGATAGCCGCGCCTTACGGGTAGAACTTATGGAGATGCTCAATGTTCCATGAGTTTTGCAGCTGAATCTCCAGACAGACTATGTCGGGTCTACTGACTCGTACTACCCGGTAAGGGCCTTCCCACTTCGGCGTCAACTTGTTTGCACCCTTGGCAGACTGAACATGTGAAAGTGCAATCATGCCCTTAATCATATTTTGATGTTGATGACAACATCCATGTTGGGACTAATCATGTTTATCAAGTATATCTCAGGATTACGTCTCAAGGGCGGTGTGTGGATCATGACTACGGACATAAACATACATATACATATATCACTCGAGAGAAGAGACACAAGATAAAGACAGAAAGCTTCGGCTTCTTTTTTGGTTTGTTC
>NW_021295898.1:0-2451 GCF_002162155.2 Triticum dicoccoides | reverse complement strand
GTATGTGTGGGGAAACAAGAGATAGGGTTGATTTCGGACCCCTCCACCAAGGGCCACGAAATTCCCCACTCTTCCTCCATATATACAGCCCTTAGGGCATCGTTTAGACTTTGCGTTTTGTTTAGATTACAAGTTCGCCATAGCTGCAACTTCGCGTACTTCGTTTGTGTTCAACGACCAGACAAAGGCGTCACAGAACCCCACCTTGATCAATAAAGCTTTCATCTTATATTCGCAATATCCAGATTGCAATCTTAGTTTCTTGCTTGTTCTTCGTTTGCTCGCAGGAAACAGACCCTCGTGGTCAGGTTGATCGTGCTCCGGCGTGGTCGATAACCTCTCGGAGTTGGTTTAGCGATTGCTAAGGCGCGACGTCCTCGCACGTTCGTAGTCGGATCGTCAAAGTCGACTTCCACCAAAGCGATATCCATCATCTCATCGAAAGACGGGACACCTCCGCCTCTATCAAAACTACCACAAATCGTCCAATGAAAGCACGTAAAACTTCGTTCATTAATCTCATGAAAGTACTAGGTGCATTAGTTAACCCAAAAGGCATGACTAACCACTCATATAATCCAAACTTAGTTTTAAATGCTGTTTTCCATTCATCTCCCAATTTCATACGAATTTGATGGTAGCCACTACGCAAATCAACTTTGGAGAATATTGTAGAGCCACTCAATTCATCAAGCATATCATCTAGCCTAGGAATAGGATGACGATAAAGAATGGTAATATTATTAATGCCTCTACAATCAACACACATACGTGATGTACCATCCTTTTTCGGCACTAGAATAATAGGAACAGCACAAGGACTAAGGGATTCGCGTATATAACCTTTGTCGAGAAGCTCTTGTACTTGACGCATAATCTCCTTCGTCTCCTCTGGATTGGTACGGTATGGTGCACGGTTTGGCAGTGAAGCACCGGGAATTAACTCAATCTGATGCTCAATCCCTTGAATAGGCGGTAATCCCGGTGGCACGTCTTGTGGAAAGACGTCAGCGAACTCCTGCAAAATGTTAGTGACAGCAGGAGGCAAAGAGGAAGGCACGTCCTCGAATGAAAATAATGCCTCTTTGCACACAAAAGCATAGCAAACAGATACTATAAGCCTTCCCAGCTCCACATACATCTACGTCGTGTGTTTGACTCTCCCTGGTAATCGCTCTATCCAAGCTTTGAGAGTTTTTGACTACAACGGTTGCCGATCACCGCCTGCTGCTGGGTAAGAACTGGTAAGAATTTGAGATTTGCTTGACGGATTTGTGATACACCACCACCACTTCTTAGTAGTCTCTAGGATCATATTCTTGTGTGTTTCTATTGCTGCTAACCATGCCAGGATCACAAGCCGACGAGATTGACTGGGAGAACTTATCGAACAAGGAGCTTCAAGATAAGTTTCAGCAAATGATGACTGAACAGGTACAAGATGTGCTGAACAATTTTGAAGAGGCCATGGAGAAGATCACTGGCCTTGAGAAGACGTTCGAAACAAAGCTCGATAACAGATTTAATGAACTGCTTGCGCGTCTTCCACCACCGGCTGCACCTGTCGCACCTCTGCAACAACAACAACTACGCCCCCTTCCGAATCAGTATGGACGAGCACAGCGTGTTCCTATTGAGCCAGGACAAAATTCTGGTGCCGCTGCTACTGCTGTTGGTGCTTCTTTGGCTCCTGCTACTGCTGCTGGTGGTACCCAAGAGGATGATGAGTATGCGGGCGATTATGAGGATGAGGTTGATCAAAATCAGATCTACGAGCAGCCACCAGCACCACCACCAGCAGGTCGACCTCAGGTATATATTCGTAATGGTAGGCCTGCACCACCACCTCAGGTACGAGATGATGTCAATATTCCTAAACTGAAATTGAATATTCCACCATTTGAGGGTAGATATGTTCCTGATATATATCTTACTTGGGAGTTAGAAACTGAACAACGATTTACATGTTTACAATATCCTGAGGAGAGACGAGTTGCTGCTGCTGTTTGTGCTTTCACTAGTTTTGCATGTGTATGGTGGTCTGAACATTGTAGATTATATCCTATTCCAACTACTTGGGCTGCTTTGAAAACTGCTATGCGTACGCGTTGGGTTCCACCATATTATCAACATGAATTGCTTCAAAAATTACAGCGCTTACGACAAGGAAAAAATTCTGTAGAAGAATATTATCAGGAATTACAAACTGGCATGATTAGATGTGGTATTGTTGAGGAGAATGAAGCTATGCTTGCACGTTTTCTGGGTGGATTAAATAGAGAGATTCAGACCATTCTAGACTATAAGGAGTATACTAATATCACTCGTTTATTCCATCTTGCTTGTAAAGCTGAACGTGAAGTGCAGGATCGACAAGCATTGGGGCGAACTAACTTTTCTGCAGGCCGACCTTCATCATGGACACCACGTGCATCTTCTACTTCAACTGCA
>NW_021295897.1:0-1518 GCF_002162155.2 Triticum dicoccoides | reverse complement strand
GAAGACAGACAATGATGGTAAGTGTCACCATTGAGAAAGCTCGACTTGTCGTTAAGATGTTTTTCGACAAGTTCAAGGAGTTGACTACGATGAGACTTTCTCACTCGTAGCGATGCTAAGAGTCTGTTGGAATTATATTAGCAATTACTGCATTATTTATGAAATCTTGCAGATAGGATGTCAAAACATTGTTTCCTCGACGATTCTTGAGGAAAGGTTGTATGTGATACAACCGGAAGGTTTTGTCTATCCTGAAATATGCTAATAAGTATGCAAAGCTCCAGCAATCCTTCTGAGGACTGGAGTGAGCATCTCGGACTTGGAATGTATGCTTTGATGATGATCAAAGATTTTGGGTGTATACAAAGTTTATGAGAAACTTGTATTTCCAAAGAAGTGAGTGGGAGCACTATAGAATTTCTGATGAGTATATGTTGTTGACATATTAATGATCAGAAATGACGTAGAATTTCTGGAAAGCATATAGGGTTATTTGGAAAGTGTTTTCAATGGAAAACCTGGATTAAGCTACTAGAACATTGAGCATCAAGATCTATAAGGATAGATCAAAACGCTTAATAGTACTTTCAAATGAGCACATGCCTTGACGTGATCTTGAAGGTGTTCAAGATGGATCAGTCAAAGAAGGAGTTCTTGCCTGAGTTGTAAGGTATGAAGTTAAGACTTAAAGCTCGACCATGGCAGAATAGAGAGAAAGGAACGAAGGTCGTCCCCTATGCTTAAGACATAGGCTCTACAGTATGCTATGCTGTGTACCGCACCTGAAGTATGCTTTACCATGAGTCAGTCAAGGGGTACAAGAGTGATCCAAGAATGGATCACAGGACATCGGTCAAAGTTATCCTTAGTAACTAGTGGACTAAGGAATTTTCTCAATTATGGAGGTGGTAAAAGAGTTCGTCGTAAAGGGTTACGTCGATGCAAGCTTAACACCTATCCGGATAGCTCTGAGTAGAGATACCGGATACGTATAATGGAGCAACAATTTAGAATAGCTCCAAGTAGAACAGTTATTTGGAGTAGCTCCAAATTGTGACGCCCGGATAATTAGACTACAGTAATCCCAAGCTAAGGATGCCACGCCACCTCCATTACTGTGATTAAACTCACGTTGATTCGAACCCGATTCAAATTCAAATTTAAAACATAGGCAAACAACAAAAGTTTCCAAACTTTAAAACTAAAATGTTCGGAGTGAACTAAACAATGCATAGGTAATTATGGTGGAGAAACCAAACTTTGATAAAGCGTTTAAAGGCTCTAAAGATAAATTAAACAGTAGTTAAAACAATTAAATACATGCCTATTGAATTTTATAAAATATTAAACTATTTTATTTTCGGTTGAGAATTAAGGTGGCAGTAGTATATTTATAAATACAAATTTAGGTGCTAGTGTTTTTATAAAACTGTAATAAAAGGGAACTTAAAATAAAACAGAAAAGAAAATAAATAAAAGAAAAGAAAATACAAAAGAGAAAAACTAAACTAACAAAAA
>NW_021295896.1:0-2357 GCF_002162155.2 Triticum dicoccoides | reverse complement strand
CCAGCACTCTGCCGGATCTCAATACAATGTTCTTCCCCTCTCTTGTGGAGATCTATTCGATGTAATCTCTTTTTGCGGTGTGTTTGTCGAGATCCGATGAATTGTGGGTTTATGATCAAGTTTATCGATGAATAATATTGGAATCTTCTCTGAATTCTTTTATGTATGATTGAGTTATCTTTGCAACTCTCTTCGAATTATCAGTTTGGTTTGGCCTACTAGATTAATCTTTCTTGCCATGGGAGAAGTGTTTAGCTTTGGGTTCAAACTTGCGGTGATCTTACCCAGTGACAGAAATGGTTGCAAGACACGTATTGTATTGTTGCCATCGAGGATAACAAGATGGGGTTTATATCATATTGCATGTGTTTATCTCTCTACATCATGTCATCTTGCTTAAGGCGTTACTCTGTTCTTATGAACTTAATACTCTAGATGCAGGCAGGAGTCGGTCTATGTGTGGAGTAATAGTAGTAGATGCAGGCAGGAGTCAGTCTACTTGTTATGGACGTGATGCCTATATACATGATCATGCTTAGATAACCTCATAACTATGCGCTTTTCTATCAGTTGCTCGACAGTAATTTGTTCACCCACCGTAATACTTATGCTATCTCGAGAGAAGCCTCTAGTGAAACCTATGCCCCCCGGGTCTATCTCTTATCATATTTGCTTTCAATTTACTTTTATTTGCATCTTTATTTTCTGCATCTATATCATAAAATACCAAAAATATTATTATATCTCTATCAGATCTCACTTTCGTAAGTGACTATGAAGGGATTGACAACCCTTTTATTGCGTTGGTTGCGAGTTCTTAGTTTGTTTGTGTAGGTGCGTGGGACTTTTGAGGAGCCTCCTACTGGATTGATACCTTGGTTCTCAAAACTGAGGGAAATACTTACGCTACACTTGCTGCATCACCCTCTCCTCTTCAGGGAAAACCAATGCTAGCTCAAGACGTAGCAAGAAGGATTTCTGGCGCCGTTGTCGCGGAGGTCTTCGCTCAAGTCCAGACATACCAAGTACCCATCACAAACCCATCTCAATAGCATTTACATTATTTGCCTCTCGTTTTCCTCTCCCCCCACTTCACCCTTGCCGTTTTATTGGCCCTCTCTTTCCCAATATCCCCTTCTCTTTTTCGCTCGCTTTCTTCCGCCTTTCTTTTGTTTGCCGCTATGTCTGAAATCGGGGAGATTATCGTCGATATGGACAATAATGATAACATGAAAAATCCCGAGGCTCCGGCCGATGAACCCCCTATCTTGCATACTAAAAAGTTTCGAATCGGTAGTGGTAACATCATTGGCAAAGGCGTTATTCAAGATTTCTTTACTTGTGTCGGTGCTTTACCTTCCATGGGTTGTTCTATTCTTCATAGAACTAGTAGTCTTGCGGATGCTATCGCTATGCTTGTATTTGAAATTGAAAGACAATTTATGCATATGAATCCTTGCATACAGAGAATTTTCCTAGAATTCTCTATATTGAGCATTCTTCTGTTCAGCGCGTTGTCACCATCTTTTTGGCTCACGAGTTTAGATTTATCATAAGAGAGGCCAAAGAAATCTTTGCGCACTATAGGGTGGATGTCGGTCGTCCTCCCATAGAGGCGATCCTCTATGATCAAGAGGAATTTAGGCGTTTTCAATCTTCGGACTACGTTGCTTTTAATGAAAACCTTAGAAAAAAGGTTCCTATCAATGTCTTGGTTGATTGCGTTAACAAACTTAATAAGGATTTTGCTCTTCGAAACTATGAGCTAGGATAATCTCTTGAGTATAGGCTCACAAGATTTTGCCAAAAGAATGCTTTTAGTGATGAAATAGTTGTGCACTATGAAGAGCCGAAGGAGGAACCCGTTCCTCCTGTGATTGATCTTGGGGACATCTGTCCCACTAAATTTAGCCCTTTTCATTAGTTTTTCTTTCCCCAAAGAAAACTTTCCGCCGAACGTAGAGAATATGAGATGAGCCTTCAAGATCTATCTTATTATTATGGCACTCGTTAGATCTATCTTCGCTTTTATGCCTAGCTAGCGGCGTTAAACGATAGCGCTAGTTGGGAGGCAACCCAATTTTTCTTTATGTTTTTCGTTTTTGCTCCTGTTTAGGAATAAATCTTGCATCTACTCTCTGTTTAGATGTGTTTTTATCTTTTAATTAGTGTTTGTGCCAAGTAGAACCTATAGGATAACCTACGATGATAGTTGATTTGATTCTGCTGAAAAACAGAAACTTTGCGCGCACGAATATAATTTTGTTAAATCACAGGAACGTGATTTTGCGTTGATTCTTTTTGCTTCTGTTCAATAGACAAATTTTCCAGGACTTCCTATTTGGGTAGGATTTGTA
>NW_021295895.1:0-2357 GCF_002162155.2 Triticum dicoccoides | reverse complement strand
CCAGCACTCTGCCGGATCTCAATACAATGTTCTTCCCCTCTCTTGTGGAGATCTATTCGATGTAATCTCTTTTTGCGGTGTGTTTGTCGAGATCCGATGAATTGTGGGTTTATGATCAAGTTTATCGATGAATAATATTGGAATCTTCTCTGAATTCTTTTATGTATGATTGAGTTATCTTTGCAACTCTCTTCGAATTATCAGTTTGGTTTGGCCTACTAGATTAATCTTTCTTGCCATGGGAGAAGTGTTTAGCTTTGGGTTCAAACTTGCGGTGATCTTACCCAGTGACAGAAATGGTTGCAAGACACGTATTGTATTGTTGCCATCGAGGATAACAAGATGGGGTTTATATCATATTGCATGTGTTTATCTCTCTACATCATGTCATCTTGCTTAAGGCGTTACTCTGTTCTTATGAACTTAATACTCTAGATGCAGGCAGGAGTCGGTCTATGTGTGGAGTAATAGTAGTAGATGCAGGCAGGAGTCAGTCTACTTGTTATGGACGTGATGCCTATATACATGATCATGCTTAGATAACCTCATAACTATGCGCTTTTCTATCAGTTGCTCGACAGTAATTTGTTCACCCACCGTAATACTTATGCTATCTCGAGAGAAGCCTCTAGTGAAACCTATGCCCCCCGGGTCTATCTCTTATCATATTTGCTTTCAATTTACTTTTATTTGCATCTTTATTTTCTGCATCTATATCATAAAATACCAAAAATATTATTATATCTCTATCAGATCTCACTTTCGTAAGTGACTATGAAGGGATTGACAACCCTTTTATTGCGTTGGTTGCGAGTTCTTAGTTTGTTTGTGTAGGTGCGTGGGACTTTTGAGGAGCCTCCTACTGGATTGATACCTTGGTTCTCAAAACTGAGGGAAATACTTACGCTACACTTGCTGCATCACCCTCTCCTCTTCAGGGAAAACCAATGCTAGCTCAAGACGTAGCAAGAAGGATTTCTGGCGCCGTTGTCGCGGAGGTCTTCGCTCAAGTCCAGACATACCAAGTACCCATCACAAACCCATCTCAATAGCATTTACATTATTTGCCTCTCGTTTTCCTCTCCCCCCACTTCACCCTTGCCGTTTTATTGGCCCTCTCTTTCCCAATATCCCCTTCTCTTTTTCGCTCGCTTTCTTCCGCCTTTCTTTTGTTTGCCGCTATGTCTGAAATCGGGGAGATTATCGTCGATATGGACAATAATGATAACATGAAAAATCCCGAGGCTCCGGCCGATGAACCCCCTATCTTGCATACTAAAAAGTTTCGAATCGGTAGTGGTAACATCATTGGCAAAGGCGTTATTCAAGATTTCTTTACTTGTGTCGGTGCTTTACCTTCCATGGGTTGTTCTATTCTTCATAGAACTAGTAGTCTTGCGGATGCTATCGCTATGCTTGTATTTGAAATTGAAAGACAATTTATGCATATGAATCCTTGCATACAGAGAATTTTCCTAGAATTCTCTATATTGAGCATTCTTCTGTTAAGCGCGTTGTCACCATCTTTTTGGCTCACGAGTTTAGATTTATCATAAGAGAGGCCAAAGAAATCTTTGCGCACTATAGGGTGGATGTCGGTCGTCCTCCCATAGAGGCGATCCTCTATGATCAAGAGGAATTTAGGCGTTTTCAATCTTCGGACTACGTTGCTTTTAATGAAAACCTTAGAAAAAAGGTTCCTATCAATGTCTTGGTTGATTGCGTTAACAAACTTAATAAGGATTTTGCTCTTCGAAACTATGAGCTAGGATAATCTCTTGAGTATAGGCTCACAAGATTTTGCCAAAAGAATGCTTTTAGTGATGAAATAGTTGTGCACTATGAAGAGCCGAAGGAGGAACCCATTCCTCCTGTGATTGATCTTGGGGACATCTGTCCCACTAAATTTAGCCCTTTTCATTAGTTTTTCTTTCCCCAAAGAAAACTTTCCGCCGAACGTAGAGAATATGAGATGAGCCTTCAAGATCTATCTTATTATTATGGCACTCGTTAGATCTATCTTCGCTTTTATGCCTAGCTAGCGGCGTTAAACGATAGCGCTAGTTGGGAGGCAACCCAATTTTTCTTTATGTTTTTCGTTTTTGCTCCTGTTTAGGAATAAATCTTGCATCTACTCTCTGTTTAGATGTGTTTTTATCTTTTAATTAGTGTTTGTGCCAAGTAGAACCTATAGGATAACCTACGATGATAGTTGATTTGATTCTGCTGAAAAACAGAAACTTTGCGCGCACGAATATAATTTTGTTAAATCACAGGAACGTGATTTTGCGTTGATTCTTTTTGCTTCTGTTCAATAGACAAATTTTCCAGGACTTCCTATTTGGGTAGGATTTGTA
>NW_021295894.1:0-1427 GCF_002162155.2 Triticum dicoccoides | reverse complement strand
TATCAGATTTGGTGGCAAATAAACATGCACTTTTCAATTTAATTTCAGAAGCAACACTAGATGGTTTATTATTAGGCTTCATTTGTTGCTCAAATTCTTTTGCCACAATCTGATTTTCACTCTTATTCGTCTCCTGTTTTGCTTTATTAGCTCTATTAATATCATCTTTCAAAATGGAATCAGGAGTCATAGGAAGCAAAGTAATATTTTTATCCTTATGAACAAGAGTATAGTGATTGTTTCTACCATGGTGTACAGAATTTTTATCAAATTGCCATGGTCTACCAAGTAATAAGGAACATGCTTGCATAGGTACCACATCACAATCAACATAATCAGCATATGTAGAAATACTAAAATGCACACGAACAGTACGTGTTACCTTAACCTTGCCGCTGTTGTTGAACCATTGGATGTAGTAAGGATGTGGATGTGGCCTTGTGGTGAGAGAAAGCTTCTCCACCATCTCCATGCTAGCCAAGTTGTTGCAGCTCCCTCCGTCTATTATGACGCGCACAGAACGTTCCTTCACAACTCCCTTGGTATGGAACAAATTGTGCCTCTGATTTTGCTCAGCTTGTGTGACCTGCACACTCAAAACACGTTGAGCAACTAAACATTCATACCTATCAGCGTCTTCAGGAGCCATGTATTGCGTCTCATGATCAGAATCATCTCCACCATGTTCTTCACGTGTAATAAGATCCAATGTCTCCTCATCATAGTCACTAGCGGACTCATATCCACCATCCGCGGTAGCAATCATCACACGCGGAGATTTGCATTCCCTCGCATAATGACCTCCTCCCTTACAACGACGACAAATAATATCACTTGTGTGCCCTGTTGATGCCATGGAAGAAGAAGAACGCTGTGCAGGCCCCGCAGGTGCGCTCTTGGCAGATAATGGTGGTTGTGCCTGTTTTCTCGTATCACGGCTGGAGGTGGCACCGGATGGAGGTGCTGGTGCAGTTGAAGTAGAAGATGCACGAGGTGTCCATGATGAAGGTCGGCCTGCAGAAAAGTTAGTTCGCCCCAATGCTTGTCGATCCTGCACTTCACGTTCAGCTTTACAAGCAAGATGGAATAAACGAGTGATATTAGTATACTCCTTATAGTCTAGAATGGTCTGAATCTCTCTATTTAATCCACCCAGAAAACGTGCAAGCATAGCTTCATTCTCCTCAACAATACCACATCTAATCATGCCAGTTTGTAATTCCTGATAATATTCTTCTACAGAATTTTTTCCTTGTCTTAAACGCTGCAATTTTTGAAGCAATTCACGTTGATAATATGGTGGAACCCAACGCGTACGCATAGTAGTTTTCAAAGCAGCCCAAGTAGTTGGAATAGGATATAATCTACAATGTTCAGACCACCATACACATGCAAAACTAGTGAAAGCACAAACAGCAGCAGCAACT
>NW_021295893.1:0-974 GCF_002162155.2 Triticum dicoccoides | reverse complement strand
CACACGAACAGTACGTGTTACCTTAACCTTGCCGCTGTTGTTGAACCATTGGATGTAGTAAGGATGTGGATGTGGTCTTGTGGTGAGAGAAAGCTTCTCCACCATCTCCATGCTAGCCAAGTTGTTGCAGCTCCCTCCGTCTATGATGACGCGCACAGAACGTTCCTTCACAACTCCCTTGGTATGGAACAAATTGTGCCTCTGATTTTGCTCAGCTTGTGTGACCTGCACACTCAAAACACGTTGAGCAACTAAACATTCATACCTGTCAGCGTCTTCAGGAGCCATGTATTGCATCTCATGATCAGAATCATCTCCACCATGTTCTTCACGTGTAATAAGAGCCAAAGTCTCCTCATCATAGTCACTAGCGGACTCATATCCACCATCCGCGGTAGCAATCATCACACGCGGAGATTTGCATTCCCTCGCATAATGACCTCCTCCCTTACAACGACGACAAATAATATCACTTGTGTGCCCTGTTGATGCCATGGAAGAAGAAGAACGATGTGCAGGCCCCGCAGGTGCGCTCTTGGCAGATAATGGTGGTTGTGCCTGTTTTCTGGTATCACGGCTGGAGGTGGCACCGGATGGAGGTGCTGGTGCAGTTGAAGTAGAAGATGCACGTGGTGTCCATGATGAAGGTCGGCCTGCAGAAAAGTTAGTTCGCCCCAATGCTTGTCGATCCTGCACTTCACGTTCAGCTTTACAAGCAAGATGGAATAAACGAGTGATATTAGTATACTCCTTATAGTCTAGAATGGTCTGAATCTCTCTATTTAATCCACCCAGAAAACGTGCAAGCATAGCTTCATTCTCCTCAACAATACCACATCTAATCATGCCAGTTTGTAATTCCTGATAATATTCTTCTACAGAATTTTTCCCTTGTCTTAAACGCTGCAATTTTTGAAGCAATTCACGTTGATAATATGGTGGAACCCAACGCGTACGCATAGCAGTTTTCAAAG
>NW_021295892.1:0-1183 GCF_002162155.2 Triticum dicoccoides | reverse complement strand
GAACAAGAGTATAGTGATTGTTTCTACCATGGTGTACAGAATTTTTATCAAATTGCCATGGTCTACCAAGTAATAAGGAACATGCTTGCATAGGTACCACATCACAATCAACATAATCAGCATATGTAGAGATACTAAAATGCACACGAACAGTACGTGTTACCTTAACCTTGCCGCTGTTGTTGAACCATTGGATGTAGTAAGGATGTGGATGTGGTCTTGTGGTGAGAGAAAGCTTCTCCACCATCTCCATGCTAGCCAAGTTGTTGCAGCTCCCTCCGTCTATGATGACGCGCACAGAACGTTCCTTCACAACTCCCTTGGTATGGAACAAATTGTGCCTCTGATTTTGCTCAGCTTGTGTGACCTGCACACTCAAAACACGTTGAGCAACTAAACATTCATACCTGTCAGCGTCTTCAGGAGCCATGTATTGCGTCTCATGATCAGAATCATCTCCAACATGTTCTTCACGTGTAATAAGAGCCAAAGTCTCCTCATCATAGTCACTAGCGGACTCATATCCACCATCCGCGGTAGCAATCATCACACGCGGAGATTTGCATTCCCTCGCATAATGACCTCCTCCCTTACAACGACGACAAATAATATCACTTGTGTGCCCTGTTGATGCCATGGAAGAAGAAGAACGATGTGCAGGCCCCGCAGGTGCGCTCTTGGCAGATAATGGTGGTTGTGCCTGTTTTCTGGTATCACGGCTGGAGGTGGCACCGGATGGAGGTGCTGGTGCAGTTGAAGTAGAAGATGCACGAGGTGTCCATGATGAAGGTCGGCCTGCAGAAAAGTTAGTTCGCCCCAATGCTTGTCGATCCTGCACTTCACGTTCAGCTTTACAAGCAAGATGGAATAAACGAGTGATATTAGTATACTCCTTATAGTCTAGAATGGTCTGAATCTCTCTATTTAATCCACCCAGAAAACGTGCAAGCATAGCTTCATTCTCCTCAACAATACCACATCTAATCATGCCAGTTTGTAATTCCTGATAATATTCTTCTACAGAATTTTTCCCTTGTCTTAAACGCTGCAATTTTTGAAGCAATTCACGTTGATAATATGGTGGAACCCAACGCGTACGCATAGCAGTTTTCAAAGCAGCCCAAGTAGTTGGAATAGGATATAATCTACAATGTTCAGACCACCATACACATGCAAAACTAGT
>NW_021295891.1:0-1052 GCF_002162155.2 Triticum dicoccoides | reverse complement strand
TATCGATACAATCCCATGTTCTCGCTCCTGCTCTCTTTTACTGCATTAAGACAACGCGTTTCAAACTGCTGTGTGCTACGGTAGTTGAACCCACTTCCTCTGCATGACCTGTCATTGCCACAGTAACTAGATGAAACCCACTAGCATGTGTAGGAGTTGATTGAGCCATATGTATGTGTTGTTCCTACCTTGCTATGCCTGCTATGCTTAGAGTCGTGTCAGGTCTGGTTCATCTGGGTGATGGGCTAGAGTGAAATGATTATGTCGGTAATGAGAGTGGTGTGGTGAACACGATTTGGTAAAGGTATCGATGAGAGGCCATGTAGGAGTACATGGTGGGTTGTTTCATTGAAGCCGACCTTAAGCACTGAGATCTGTATGTGTGATTTAAGATACAGCTACTACCATGCATTGGGCCCTGAAATATGACCCCGCTCGACTTCTTATTCACCCTAGTTCTTTGTCCAGGAGTTGCAAGTAGTTTCTGGTGTTTGTAGCCTACTGGAGGCCGTGGACAGCGCTGACCGTAGGGGTGGGATGTGATGCGGTAGGTACGTGGCCGGGAATACCGGGCACCCGTTAGGTGTCACGGAACCCTGTACACATCGTTCGGGGCCGTATGGGAAACCTCGGCCGGACTCCCTACGGATGGAACCTGGATAGGCGATAAACCTGGATTGGAGACTTAGGTGTTTAGGTAGGTCGTGGTCTACACCCACGTCGGCTTTCGCTTGAAGTCTGCCGAGCACATGTCGTGTGCAGACGCTAAGTGGTGGAAACATGTATGAAGAAGTACACCCCTGCAGGGTTAACATGATCTATTCGAATAGCCGCGTCCGCGGTAAAGGACTACTTGGTTGCCTATACAGTTCATAGACAAGTAAATGGAAACTACTAAAAGCCTCAAGATAAGTGTGAGTGCCGAGGATGGCTCTTCCGTAGGAAGACGGAGGTGGATCCTCGGTAGTGTATTGAAGTGGTGAGTAGTGGACTCGTGTGCGCAAAACCATTTCAAGTTGGAGTCTCATAGGATAGCCTAGCCAAGAGTCAAA
>NW_021295890.1:0-986 GCF_002162155.2 Triticum dicoccoides | reverse complement strand
TGCCTCCCGGGGGTGGCAATATGAGTCGGGTGATCAGATTGGTCGAATGTGATGGGTGTTTGAGACCACTTCAGATAATTTGCCTTTGCTGGGGCAACCATGTTCACCTCTCGGTTAATCACTTTCAGTCGACTTCTGCTTTCCACATCTGCAAAGATCATCAGAGTGGAGTTGATATGCGGATATCCTCCCTCACTGTCCTCTTTGTCTTCGGCCTTGTCCGACTCCTTCTCCTTGTCCTTAGACTGTTTTCCCTGAAACTGCTGGATCAGGAGTCGACATTGGCGAGTGGTGTGCTTTGGGTAAATGATATTCCCCTCTTCATCTTTCTTCGTGTGAATGTGACATGGCATATCCATCACGTCGTTCCCTTCTTTATCCTTTACCTTCTTGGGGTTCCAGGATCCTTTTGGTTTCCCCTTAAACTTTCCTTGAGTCACGGCCAGAGCCTCTCCAGGAGCTGCCAGTTCAGCCTTCCGCTTCTGTTTCCGACTGGTGTTTCCTTTTTCCGACTGACTCGGCTTGTGCTTGCCGCTTCGGAGTCGGTCTTCTTCTTCGCTGTTGGCGTACTTGGTAGCAATCTCCATCATCCGACTCAAGGTCATGTCACCGGTTCGACCAAATTTCAAACTCAGTTCTCTGTTCTTGACGCCGTCTTTGAAGGCGCATACTGCCTGATGATCAGAGACATTTTCCACAGTGTGGTGCAAAGTGATCCACCTCTGAATATACTCTCTGAGAGTCTCATTAGTTTTCTGCACGCAGACTTGCAACTCTGTCAATCCCGCTGGTCGCTTGCAAGTCCCTTCAAACGTTCTGACGAACACTCGGGACAGATCTTCCCAAGTGTAAATGCTGCTAGGAGGTAATTGAGTCAACCATGCCCTGGCAGAACCTTCCAACATGAGGGGCAAATGCTTCATGGCCACCTCGTCGTTCCCACCACCGATCTGAACTGCCACTCGGTAGTCTTCAAGCCAAGTTTC
>NW_021295889.1:0-1582 GCF_002162155.2 Triticum dicoccoides | reverse complement strand
TCGGTAGAGCGCGCTGATAACGTGTTTTAAGGTAGAAAGTAAAGAACGAGAGAGTTTAAATGAAAGATGATCCATCATTCTTTATTAATGATAAAAGTGAGGTATTTATACCCAGGCGGAAGTACACATGATGCTTAGCGGTCAAGTAAGCATATACTTACTTGAGAGCCAAGGAATTACATAGTTGCCTTGAAAGCCAAGGAAGTACATGGTTGCTTGAGAACCAAGCAACCTATCTAATGATTAACTTAATCTTAATTAGCTTAATTAATAAGCAACTATTCTATTCTTTAACACATGCATGCATGCATGCCGTCGCCGTGCCAGGTTCTCCAAACGAGCACACCACGTGGACCGTTTCATTGGGACTAGAGCAGCTACCGTCCATCGACCCAACTCGCCGTTTCGGACACGTCCACGCGCTCGTGACTGAAGCCCAACCAGGCGCCGACAACCTATATATACCTACCTAGGAGTAGGCTGCTGTAGGTCAGTTGCCGTGTCGCTGTCTTACTGGATGCCCTCTCTATCGATTTGCTTGGTTTAAGGCCAACTCCACCGCGTGACTTCAAACGGACGTTCGGTTTGGCCAGATTTTGTCTCTTGGGGGTGTCGATGGGTTCGTCCATGTCTGCGTTTGTTCGATGGGTCGTGGGTGCGCCCAACGCGCGGCCGCACCCCAAACCCTGTTCGGGGTGGACGTGAATAAAAAAAGTTTAAAAACTAAATGAAATGACTAAAAAAATAAATAAACTTAGTTAAAAAAACATAAAACATATATATAGGGGTTACGGCCACAAAACGGCCCAGTTTGTCAGTCCACTTAACAGCCCAGTTCGTAATTAACATAAAAAAAAAAAACGCCTCCCGCGCGCTCCTGCTCCTGCCGCGCCCGTCGATGCCGTGGCCGACGCCGCTCACTGACCGCCAGTGTCATCGCCGTCGCTGACCAGGTCAACGTAGGCCGGCGGCGTCCAGAGATGGGCCGGCGGTGCGTGGTAGACGGGGGCTGGCTGGACGGCGGGAGGTGCCTGCACCACCTCCTCTCGCGACGACGCCTCCCGCTCCGGTGACCGCGGCGGCGTGGGGCGCCAGTTCACGCCCACAGCGTCGGCCATTTCTTCTGCCCTGCACGACCAGCCCCACCCCTGGCCAACCAGGGCCGGGTGGAACGCGGCCACCGGTGGCTCCTCCACCTCCTCCTCCTCCTTCGCCACCATCTCGAGCTCGGGGATGGTGACCTCGCCGGCTGCAGAGCGGGCCAGCATCTCCTCGAGGCCCTCCCACTGGCGCTCGTCGTGCGTGCGCATGGAGTCCTCCATGATGCGCGCAACGAGACGGGCCTCCTCCTCCTCCGTCATGCGAGGAGGTGGTGGTGGCGATGGAGACGGCGAAGGCGACGACGACGGCGTGACGCCGCGCACCCACCTACGCCCGCGCTCCTGGGGAGCAGGCGCTGCGCGCTCCTGTCGTGGCCGCCGCGTCCCCGTCGAGGTGCCGGTGAAGAACGACGCGCGCCTGGTGTCGTGCTCATCACGAAACCAGGTGTCCCAGAGCCCGGAGTCGGGGGCGTACCTGGCGT
>NW_021295888.1:0-1669 GCF_002162155.2 Triticum dicoccoides | reverse complement strand
TGACACTGATGAAGACTCAATGTTATCTTCAGAAGTGCCAGGCAAGCAAAACCCCCTTGTTCATTCCGATACAATCCTACTCTCTCGCTCCTGCTCTCTTTTACTGCATTAGGACAACATCGATTCATCTGTTACTTGCTGCGGTAGCTGAACCCCTTTATCCTCTGCATGACCTGTCATTGCCACAGTAAATAGATGAAACCCACTAGCATGAGTAGGAGTTGTTTGAGCCCTGTTGTGCCTACTCATTCATGCTTGTTTGTCACGCCTGCTACTGCTTAGAGTTGAGTCAGGTCTGATTCATCGGGGATGAATCAGAGGCGGGTGAACATGTCCTACTGTGTGTGAGCTAAGTGTGTGAACACGATTTGGTAAAAGGTGTCGGTGAGAGGCCATGTAGGAGTACATGGTGGGTTGTCTCATTGAAGCCGTCCTCAGGAACTGAGTTCTGTGTTTGTGATCCGTGATTCAGCTACTACCATACATTGGGCCCTGAAATATGACCCCGCTCGACTTCTTATTCACCCTTGTCCTCTGTCCAGGAGTTGCAAGTAGTTTCTGGTGTTTGTAGTATGCTGGAGGCCGTGGACAGCGCTGACCGTAGGGGTGGGCTGTGATGCGGTAGGCACGTGGCCGGGTATACCGGGCGCCCGTTTGGTGTCACGGAACCCTGTTCACATCGTTTGGGGCTGTGAGCGAAACTCCGGCCGGATCTCCTCATGGATGGAACCCGAATAGGCGATAAACCTGGACTAGAGACTTAGGTGTTTAGGTAGGTCGTGGTCTACACCCACGTCGGCTTTCGCTTGAAGTCTGCCGAGCACATGTCGTGTGCAGACGCTAAGTGGTGGAAACATGTATGAAGAGGTACACCCCTGCAGGGTTAACATCATCTATTCGAATAGCCGTGTCCGCGGAAAAGGACTTCTGGGTTGCTTATATCAGTTCATAGACAAGTGAAAGTGGATACTTTAAAATGCGCAAGATAAGCGTGAGTGCTATGGATGGCATTCTCGTAGGGAGACGGGAGCGGATCCATAGTGGTGTATTGATATGGTGAATATGTGGACTCGTGTGCGCCACCTCAAAAGAGTCGCTTGCAGTCGTAGTTCAGGATAGCCACCGAGTCAAAGCTGGCTTGCTGCAGTTAAACCCCACCATCCCCTTTGTTGATAATGATGCATATGTAGTTAGTTCTGATGTAAGTCTTGCTGGGTACATTTGTACTCACGTTTGCCTATTTTATGTTTTTGCAGAGAGACTTCGGTCTCACTAGTAGTTCCACGTGGACTTCGACGTTTAGCTTGATACCTCAGCTACGATCTTGTGCCTCGGCAGGATTTGGTAGATAGTCAGGCTTCTCAGCCTTTTTCATTTATAGATGTCTGTACTCAGACATGATAGCTTCCGCTTGTGCTTGATTTGTATGCTCTGAATGTTGGGTCATGAGACCCATGTTTGTAATATCTCGCTCCTCGGAGCCTATTGAATAGAATACTTGAGTCATAGAGTCATGTTGTGATGCCATGTTGTATTTGCACATATCGAGCATATTGTGTGTATGTTATTGAAATGCTTGGTATGTGTGGGATCTGACCATCTAGTTGTTTATCTTTAGTAGCCTCTCTTACCGGGAAATGTCTCCTAGTGTTTCACTGAGCCATGGTAG
>NW_021295887.1:0-1087 GCF_002162155.2 Triticum dicoccoides | reverse complement strand
GGAGTTGAGCTCTGAGGTGTTGTCGTCATAATTTTATCGTTGCAGTTCTGGAATACCTGAGTTTAGTACGCCGACATCGAAAATCTCTTTTATGCAGTTGTTGGTGAGATAACCCCGATAACCCAGTACTGAGGTGAGTACGGGAGTATTGCCATGACTTGTATAACGGATGCTTTTCGAAGGTTGAGGTAGACGATTTCCGAAGGTTTCTTGGTTATGTGTTGAAGGATGGATACAGCTGGATGTAGGATTTGCTAGTTTTGGGTGAGATATTATGCTTCCCCTGTATCCCCAACACCTGATTGCATAACCGGAAAATTTCGGGAGTTTCATAGGTGGGAATTCAAGTAGCTCTTAGGATATCTTTCTGACGGATGTATGATATGAAATTGGGGTTCGACGTCTAGTGGTCCGCCTATTCACGGTCGATTTTACAGTGGTCTTGTTGTGTCTTAAAGAGTCCTTGGCTATGCCGACTCGGGGACGCTTCGTATGTCATGTGCACTGCCTTGTACATGATGGTGCTGTACGATCGAGCCCGTGTAGGCCCCACCACGAAAACTTCGGACGAAATCTCTATCATATGTTTGTTCCGGCTTATTTTGCAAGCCAATCCTTTGTTTTGTTTTGAGTTGTGGTATTCGAGTTGCTTCGAAGTCAAATGTTGATTCCATACCTTTTCCAAATGGTGTTCTCATATTCCTATGTGAATACTAATCCTTCTTGATCATCGAGTCTGTCTTGTCAATCCTTTTTTTTAACCGGTGTGTCTCTCCTCAAGCGGATCCGTTCACGTCAACATTTGCAAGATCATTTATCACTTCTTCTCAACGGTGTTTGTTTCATCCGTCTCCAAGTTGCCTTTGTTTTTTCCCGCCCACCCACCCTTTTTCCTCATTTCAATGTCTTCTCATACCGGTGCACCTCTTAATCTTCCACTTCTCGCTATTCAATTATTCTGGAATGCTCAAGATATCTCGAAGATTCGTGTTTCCACTCTGCATTCGTTCAAGCTCTTTCGAGATTGGTATCTCATTCAAGTCTTTTATTTCAACCGGTGCATTATCTCTCTTCAAATTGTTCAACG
>NW_021295886.1:0-1706 GCF_002162155.2 Triticum dicoccoides | reverse complement strand
AATAGTAAATCTCTCGAAGAAGGGCAAATTGATGATGACGTCGGAGGATGAAGACCCAAAGCATCATGCATGATGACACATACGAGACCGACCGAGGACTGAAAGAAAAAAATACTGACTTTGCGGCCGCACTGGCGACGCCCAGGGCGACCCGCACATGACGGGAACGGCGCCGGCGCCGGCTGCGGCGGCCGTCGAGTCCAGCAGTGAGGAGCGGTGGAGGGTGGATGGCCACAACGAGTGGAGCATCTTTAGGAGGCGGGGAAGGGAGATCCTTAGGCGATCGAGGGATCCAGTGGGCTGTCTGCGGCGCCTTCAGGAGAAGGTGCAGAGCTTCTGCAGTTCAGATCAGGAGGATCCGCATTTGAAGCACGGGAGAGCTACGACGAGGATTGCGGTGGTCGGAGAGGATTTGGTGACGCCGGATTCGTCGCCTGGGACTGATCTGGTGAGTAAAGGGGGAGGAAAAGGGGCAGTTTCTAGTGCTTTCAACATTACTGTGAATAGGGGATTTTGAGTAAATGTTGTTTCTTATGCGAAATTGAAGTCAGGAGTTATCAATTGTGATTTGGAGACGAAATTTGAGGAGGGTCAGACCTATTTCACGGGATTGGGGCAGGATTTTGGGTCTCAAGTTTTAGTTGCTGCTTCCAGTTGTTCTGTTCTTTCGTTTCAGGGAAAAATGTCAGGGCAGAGCTCTCCTTCGGCTTTGGCTGGGAAGTGCCCAGCTGGGGAGGTTACTGCGGACGGGACATGTAGCGGCCAGGATGGGATGATGGAGGTGGTGCCTCCCTCGCAGGTCGTGGTGTGCAGTGAGCCGATGGCGATCTCAGCCTCGGCTCCGTTGATGACAGGGAAGGGCACTGTGGGGGGGCCGAGTGGCCTGATTCTGGCTTCGCCAAAGGCTACCATTGGCTTCGCTGCCATGACAACGACGCCCCCTACCCTTCGCAGAAGCAACAAGGCAAAGCTGCGCTCACCGGCAATCCTCAACTATAAGCCAATCGTCATCGACATGCAGGCGGCTTTGAGAGCGGTGGCGGAAATGTTGGTGGTGGGTCGGGTACTTTCTCCATACCTGACTAACCCACATGCTGTTGTCCACGAGCTGAAAGGGCCATGGCGACTGCGCGGCGAGGCGGTGGCCCAGCGAGTTAAGAGTGAAGATGGGCGGTTTGTCATCACCTTCTCGAAGGAGGGAGACCGACGTCATGTGCTCCAAGCGAGTGAATTGCAAAAAACCACCACATTGAAGCCTACGGTTGCAGAAAAGACTCTTCTACGTTTTTGTGCCAGAAGACACTGATTTCGCGCCTAATCATTTGCAGAAAACACGTGACCGTCTGTTCGGGCAGTTTAACCTCTTTTATAACAGGTGGGGCACGATTTTGAGGACGTGGCGTAACGCCCACGAGCTAACGCCGTCCGACGGTGCTACAGTGGCAACGGCGTGGCGGCCGCTAGTGCTCCGCCGTGTGGGTAAAAACTGGATCGATCCAGCTCTCTGCTTACACTCTCGCGTCTGCCTCGCCCTCTCCTTACTCTGTTCTTCCTCCCATGCGCCGCCACACCACCGACCGCCGTTCTGCTGCTCCCCGGTGCCATGGTGTCGTGGAGCGACGAGACCAGTGAGGATTCAGTCCTGAACATCTCCTCCTCCTGCAATGGCATCATCAAGGTCAGTTGGTTAGATAGCTAGAGCTAGG
>NW_021295885.1:0-998 GCF_002162155.2 Triticum dicoccoides | reverse complement strand
TGCATAAGGTGGCTAGCGGGTGCCAGTCTCTCCCACTTTAGTCGGAACGGATTCGATGAAAAGGGTCCTTATGAAGGGTAAATAGCAATTGGCATATCACGTTGTGGTCTTGCGTAGGTAAGAAACGTTCTTGCTAGAAACCCATAGCAGCCACGTAAAACATGCAACAACAATTAGAGGACGTCTAACTTGTTTTTGCAGGGTATGCTATGTGATGTGATATGGCCAAGAAGAATGTGATGAATGATATGTGATGTATGAGATTGATCATGTTCTTGTAATAGGATTCACGACTTGCATGTCGATGAGTATGACAACCGGCAGGAGCCATAGGAGTTGTCTTTATTTATTGTATGACCTGCATGTCATTGAAGAACGCCATGTAAACTACTTTACTTTATTGCTAAACGCGTTAGTCATAGAAGTAGAAGTAGTCGTTGGTGTGACAACTTCATGAAGACACGATGATGGAGATCATGGTGTCGTGCCGGTGACGATGATGATCATGGAACCCCGAAGATGAAGATCAAAAGGAGCAAAATGATATTGGCCATATCATGTCACTATTTGATTGCATGTGATGTTTATCATGTTTATGCATCTTGTTTGCTTAGGACGACGGTAGTAAATAAGATGATCCCTTACAAAATTTCAAGAAGTGTTCTCCCCTAACTGTGCACCGTTGCTACAGTTCGTCGCTTCTAAGCACCACGTGATGATCGGGTGTGATGGATTCTTACGTTCACATACAACGGGTGTAAGACAGTTTTACACAGCGAAAACACTTAGGGTTAACTTGACGAGCCTAGCATGTGCAGACATGGCCTCGGAACATGGAGACCGAAAGGTCGAGCATGAGTCGTATGGTAGATACGATCAACATGAAGATGTTCACCGATGATGACTAGTCCGTCTCACGTGATGATCGGACACGGCCTAGTTGACTCGGATCATGTGATCACTTAGATGACCAGAGGGATGTCTATCTAAGTGGGAGT
>NW_021295884.1:0-1623 GCF_002162155.2 Triticum dicoccoides | reverse complement strand
TTCTCATTTCTTGCATGGGACCTAAGCATGCACCCAAGGACACATATTTGATTTTTCAACCAGTTTATATGCACTGGAGAATGTGCATGTAGTTCAAATTTGAATTATGCACATAAATGCCTAGATAACCCAATTAATGTATAAAAATGTCCAAACGAACCCCGAAAAATTCCCAAATTGAACACAACACTCTTGTTGTTCTATGTTGACACTTGAAAAAATTTGAAAGCAATAACAGGCAACGGATATAGTTTCGTCCCCAAAGGTGGCACATTCCCTATCAAAACCATCACGCTTGTTGTGAGAAGCTTTCGTTTGTGAGAAGCATATACCCAAACCTGCCCCAAATGGGACAAATTTTTTACCACGGCATGTTGATGCCACGCCATGATAGCATGCCAAGTTTCATGAATTCCAGACCAGTTTTGGATTTACTAGAATTTAAAAACCATGTATATCAATGTTTGCGGCCGAGTGACGGTGACAGGGTGTTTGAAATTCATTCCCATTTCTTGCATGGGACCTAAGCATGCACCCAAGGACACATATTTGATTTTTCATACAATTTATATGCACTGGAGAATGTGCATGTAGTTCAAATTTGAATTATGCACATAAAATGCCTGGGAAACCCAGTTAATGTATAAAAATCTCCAAACGAACCCCGAAAAATTCCAAAATTGAACACAACACTCTTGTTGTTCTATGTTGACACTCGAAATTTTTTGAAAGCAATAAGAGGCAATGGATATCTATTCATCCCCAAAGGTGGCACGTTCCCTACCGAAACCATCATGCTTGTTGTGAGAAGCTCAGGTTTGTGAGAAGCTTATACCCAAACCTTCCCCAAATGGGACTAATTTTTTACCACGACATGTTGATGCCTCTCCATGTTAGCATGCCAAGTTTCATGAATTTCAAACGAGTTTTGGATTTACTAGAATTTAAAAACCAGGCATCTCAATGTTTGCGGCCGAGTAACGGTGGAGGGTGTTTGAAATTCATTCTCATTTCTTGCATGGGACCTAAGCATGCACCCAAGGACACATATTTGATTTTTCAACCAGTTTATATGCACTGGAGACTGTGCATGTAGTTCAAATTTGAATGATGCACATAAAACGCCTCGGAAACCCAGTTAATGTATAAAAATCTCCAAACGAACCCCGAAAAATTCCAAAATTGAACACAACACTCTTGTTGTTCTATGTTGACACTCGAAATTTTTTGAAAGCAATAAGAGGCAATGGATATCTGTTCATCCCCAAAGGTGGCACGTTCCCTACCGAAACCATCACGCTTGTTGTGAGAAGCTCAGGTTTGTGAGAAGCTTATACCCAAACCTTCCCCAAATGGGACTAATTTTTTACCACGACATGTTGATGCCTCTCCATGTTAGCATGCCAAGTTTCATGAATTTCAAACGAGTTTTGGATTTACTAGAATTTAAAAACCAGGCATCTCAATGTTTGCGGCCGAGTAACGGTGGAGGGTGTTTGAAATTCATTCTCATTTCTTGCATGGGACCTAAGCATGCACCCAAGGACACATATTTGATTTTTCAACCAGTTTATATGCACTGGAGAATGTGCATGTAGTTCAAATTTGAATTATGCACATAAA
>NW_021295883.1:0-946 GCF_002162155.2 Triticum dicoccoides | reverse complement strand
AGCGGCCTGCCGGAGTAGTGACGTCGCCCATATTCAGAAGCCTATCCCGATGGTTCCTCTTATCTTCCCTGAATCAATATATCTTCACAAAATTTGCCTTCAAGGCTTCGAATAAAAACAGTTTTCCTTCACATCCTTGCCCCGATGTACATCACGAGGCGACTTCTCCCTAGCGGCGTCTGTGTATGAAGATGTGGCAGCGTCAACCACGTCAGTTCATCTCTTCATTATTTGTTTCTTCTCCAGGCTCACATAGCATCCTTGCTGGCATATTTCCCCCCGATGGTTTTTTACCAGCGCGTCGCGACCTCAAGCCACCATCCACTATGTACTTTCAGTTAATTCCCACTATCCCACATGTTCCATAAGATTAATTGAGGAGGCATTTCAGCGGCCTGCCGGAGTAGTGACGTCGCCCATATTCAGAAGCCTATCCAGATGGTTCCTCTTCATCTTCCCTGAATCAATATATCTTCACAAAATTTGCCTTCAAGGCTTCGAATAAAAACATTTTTCCTTCACATCCTCGCCCCGATGTACTTCACGAGGCGACTTCTCCCTAGCGGCGTCTGTGTATGAAGATGTGGCAGCGTCAACCACGTCAGTTCATCTCTTCATTATTTGTTTCTTCTCCAGGCTCACATAGCATCCTTGCTGGCATATTTCCCCCCGATGGTTTTTTACCAGCGCGTCGCGACCTCAAGCCACCATCCACTATGTACTTTCAGTTAATTCCCACTATCCCACACGTTCCATAAGATTAATTGAGGAGGCATTTGAGCGGCCTGCCGGAGTAGTGACGTCGCCCATATTCAGAAGCCTATCCCGATGGTTCCTCTTCATCTTCCCTGAATCAATATATCTTCACAAAATTTGCCTTCAAGGCTTTGAATAAAAACAGTTTTCCTTCACATCCTCGCCCCGATGTACTTCACGAGGCGACTTC
>NW_021295882.1:0-1078 GCF_002162155.2 Triticum dicoccoides | reverse complement strand
AGGGGGCAATCCCTCTCCGGTGGCCATCTTCATCATCCTGGTGCTCTCCATGACGAGGAGGGAGTAGTTCTCCCTCAGGGCTGAGGGTATGTACCAGTAGCTATGTGTTTGATCTCTCTCTCTCTCGTGTTCTTGATTTGGCACGATCTTGATGTATCGTGAGCTTTGCTATTATAGTTGGATCTTATGTTTCTTCTCCCCCTCTACTCTCTTGTAATGGATTGAGTTTCCCCTTTAAAGTTATCTTATCGGATTGAGTCTTTAAAGATTTGAGAACACTTGATATATGTATTGTCGTGCGTATCTGTGGTGACAATGGGATATCACGTGAATCACTTGATGTATGTTTTGGTGATCAACTTGCGGGTTCCGCCCATGAACCTATGCATAGGGGTTGGCACACGTTTTCGTCGTGATTCTCTGGTAGAAACTCTGGGGCACTCTTTGAGGTTCTATGTGTTGGTTGAATAGATGAATCTGAGATTGTGTGATGCATATCGTATAATCATACCCACGGATACTTGAGGTGACATTGGAGTATCTAGGTGACATTAGGGTTTTGGCTGATTTGTGTCTTAAGGTGTTATTCTAGTACGAACTCTATGGCTGTTTGTGACACTTATAGGAATAGCCCAACGGACAGATTGGAAAGAATAGCTTTGAGGTGGTTTCGTACCCTACCATAATCTCTTCGTTTGTTCTCCGCTATTAGTGACTTTGGAGTGACTCTTTGTTGCATGTTGAGGGATATTCATATGATCCAATTATGTTATTATTGTTGAGAGAACTTGCACTAGTGAAAGTATGAACCCTAGGCCTTGTTTCCTATCATTGCAATACCGTTTATGCTCACTTTTACCATTAGTTACCTTTCTGTTTTTATATTTTCAGATTACAAAAACTATTATCTTCTATCCATATTGCACTTGTATCACCATCTCTTCGCCGAACTAGCGCACCTATACAATTTACCATTGTATTGGGTGTGTTGGGGACACAAGAGACTCTTTGTTATTTGGTTGCAGGGTTGCTTGAGAGAGACCATCTTCATCCTACGCCTCCTACGGATTGATAAACC
>NW_021295881.1:7034-13974 GCF_002162155.2 Triticum dicoccoides | reverse complement strand
TGCGCCTGCTCCGCGGTGAGGCCGGCGCGGCTGCATCTCAGGTTGTCGAACACCTCCTCCAGGGGTATGTTCTCCTGCAGCAGCACAAGAAGCAGAGCCGAACTTGAGGAACAGAGCAGCGGCGGTATGAACTAAACAAGATTGATTGAAGGGCGAAAGAAGGGGAGGGGAGGAGGAGCTCCTGAGACGCTACAATGTCTGAACCAAGAAGTCGAATTAAGAGGAAGCGAGGAACCCCTGGCAGCGAATCAAAGGCGCAAGAAGCTCCAAATCCCCCCAAGAAAGAAGCCCCCCAAGAAGCCTGGACTGAGGGGAGGAGAGGAGAGCGGAAGAGGCCGCGGTGGTAGGGTGCGTACCAGGTCGACGACCTCCTTGAGGACGGCCTCGAGGTTGCCGGCCTCCTTCTCGGCCATGGCCTCGCGCCTTTCTTTCCCTTGCCCGGTGGGAGGGTCGGCGGTTCCCCTCGCCGGAACCAAGATCTTCTCAGCTCCGCAGATGGAATGGAGTCCTCGTGGGTGGGGCGGGGATGGTTGGACTGGAGTGGAGGAGTAACCGAAGGAGAAGAGGAGGAAGAATGGAGAAGGTGTGGGAGGCAAAGAGGTGGCAGCCACCGCTGGCGCTGGGGTGGCGCTGGAGGGAGGGAGGAAGAGGAAGGTTGTGGTACCGGCAGTAAATAATGAATTAATTAACAGAAACGCGCGGCACATGGGATGTTTAGGAGGGAAAACGGAAAATTTGTGGACAAAGGAACGGAGGTCCCTTTCTCCCCCTCCTTGTGTTTTATTGTGTAGGAGTGTAGGTATGGTGGTGCTCACATTTAATTGGCACCCTCCTCCCTCCTCCCTCACGTTGAGATTTTGGCATTTCTTTGATGCAAAAGGAAATTCTTTTCTGCGTAGAGTGAGAAGGCGCATGGGAGGGGTAAAGGAAATTTCTCGACAAAGGGACCGACGATCCTCTGCGCTGCACTCCCGGTGCCGGATCGGTGGCCACGCGGCCGTTGGGTACGCGTGGTCACGTGGTGGATCGGAGGATCGTCGGTGCGTGTGATGTGTTGGGCGAACGAGGAGAAAGAGGGGAAGGGATAAGGCCGGAGGCGCCTCCCGTGTGAGGCACGCATGGGCGGTGCGTGACGAGCGTGCGGGAGGCGCCCGACCGAGGCTGAGGTCGGTCGGCTGATTTGGAATTCTTTTTTGGGATAATCCCTTGATTTCTCTACACCACGCTACCGGCGTCGGATTGGCGACCATGCGGACCGTGGGATCATGTCGCCCATATCCGTTGGATCCGCGTGGCCGCGTGGTTGGAACGGAGGATAGCCGGGGCGTGCGATGTCGCGAGTGGACGAGAATAAAGAGGGGAAGGGATAAGCTAGGGCACGCCCCGTGTGTGGGGGCCCGCATGGGCGGTGCATGACGCGCGCGCGGGGGAGGGGACCGACCGAGGCAGAGGTTGGTCATGTCCTCTTGTATCAATTTGAATGGAAGAGTGTTTGATAGCACAAACAAAAACAAAGGATTTCGACCAAAGGGTTTAAGTGTATGAAAATTTACCGACCGAGGCAGAGGTTGGTCAGCTGATTTGGACCTTTTTTGGATTCATTACACACAAACATGAATAACGCGGGAATAGAGTGTCATGCCCTCTTGTATCATGTAGGATTACCAAACTATAGGAATTTGAATGGAAGAGTGTTTGATAGCACAAGCAAAAACAAAGGATTTCGACCAAAGGGTTTAAGTGTATGAAAATTTACCTTCAAAATATAGTATAAATGAATTTAATACAAGTGTTCGTAAGAATATCAATCCAATGAATCAAGACGACCATCGTAAGAAAAAAAAGCCTAAGGATTTAAATCCCATGGGATTTCTATGATGTTTTTCTACTATTGTGTAGGCCTTGATAGATATATTCCGCGACACATCATTATGTATGTACTGCCTCCCTTCCTAAATATAAGTCTTTCTAGAGATTCCTCTCTATAGATTTCAATATGAACTATATACGGATGTATGTAGACATACTTTAAAGTATGTAGATTCACTCATTTTGCTCTGTATGCAGTTCATATTGAAAATATCTAAAAAGACATATATTTAGAAATGGAGGAAGTATTAATATGTGTATATTATTAACAAGTACTTATCTACCATACTTATAAAAAAGTAAGGTTCCGTCGTCCGCTTATATTTTGTCCAATCCGATGTATGTTTTTCTTCCCTCTTACCATTTTGCTTCCCCCTCACATCTCGGGTTTTTTTCACCGATTTTCGCTTAAAACCTTCCATGGACCACGACGACATGCTTGATCAGTGCGTCAACTAGGATCAAGGAGTACTAAACTAACAACCGGCCCCAACATAGATTCTCATTCTACCAACCAATCTATCTGTCCAGCCGTCTAATAATTAATTGCAATCTCAGTTAGGGATTAGATTAAGCAAGAGCATTGACTAAATTGGTAGGTGACCAGACCTAGCAAACGGTTTGGTTCCATCAACCGATTCTTTGGCCAGTTTTGCTAGAACTCATCTACTCCTTCCGTCCGGGTTTATTAGGCCTAAAGACAACTTCTCTTAGACCAAGACACATAGTAATTTGCTCACATTAATTCTTTCATTCCACTCCCAATGCACTCTCTCACATGCATGCAGCCAATGAAAAAGCATGCATGAAGTGTATTAATTGTCTATCATGGCACCAACAACAATGACTTTCAATGCAACCAATGAAATGGTTGCATGCATGCATCTTTCCAAAGCGAGGCCTTATAAAAAGGGACATGCTTGTGATGCTAAGAGGCCTAATAAACCCGAACGGAGGGAGTAGATGAGATATAATTTGGTCTCATTCACATTTTATAGTCGTTGGATGTGATGCTATAAGATGCGTGTGTGCTGACGTAGGTTGTATCTGTTCTTATTTTCCAGGTGAATGAGACCAAATTATGTCTCATCTAGATAAGTTCTAGGTACTCCCTTCTTTGGCTGTACGGGTGTGAGGTGTCGTACTACTGATTCTCAAACTGAACCTTACGAGCACTAATTTTCTTGCTACAGGAGCAGATGATGCTCCATATTATCTCTGGATTCTCAAGCGTCTCACACCAAGAGGCCAACTCCATTCATTTTCACCCACCCACCTACCTACCTGTCCACCCCTATCTCTTTTCTTTCTCAAATTGTTGACAGGGCAATCACTTTCACAATGCAGAAAGCATGCCACTTATCTTGGGCCCCAAAATTCAAGACTTGGGGTAATTTTCTATCCGCCGCAAAATGGGAAAAAGATGACTGTTAGCAATTGTGCACCAATCCAAAAGAGGAGCTGTGCTCTCTCCAAACGTTTCCCATTCCAACTTGGGCCCATCTTATCTTTGCCCTTTTTCTCGTTGCAATGACAGAAGATTATAGTGAAAGTTGTGAGAATCCAATGACCCCTTGTCCTATTTTTCACTCCACTTTCAATCGAGAGAGTGTGATTACAGATTTGTATGAGTAACTCCAGAAGAAGAATGGAGGAGTGTAGTAGTAGTAAATAATTAATTAATGGTGTTATGGTGTTGAACAGAAAAGGAAATACCTAGAGAAAAGGCACATGGGAGGGAGGGAGGGAAAAGGAAATTTTTGGGCAAATGAATGGAGGATCTACACTGCACTAGAGCATTTTTCTCTCTCTCCTTTTGTATCATTGTGAAGGAGTGTCACACTTAATTTGCACCCTCGTTCACGTAAGAATTGAGCCTATTTGATTTGAAAATGAAATTCCTATCTACATAGAGTGAAAAAGGCACATGGGAAGGACAAAGGAAAATTATGGACAAAAGAGGATTCTCTACACTACACTACACCCTTCCTCCTTGTTATGCATGTATCAGAGGGTCTAGCACTGCCACTTGACACCCTCTCATTGGTACTACTCCATATGTTTAGGGCCTATTTGATTCACGGGATTCACAAAATGCATGAATAGAATAAACACATGAGCAAAGTGTCATGTCCTCTTATACATGAATTTGAATAGAATTATAGAAGAGTGTTTGATAGCGCAAGAAAAACAGATGAATTCTACCATAGGAGGTTTTGAGTGGATGGAAATTTTCCTCCAAAATTTACCACTCTCTCGGATCCGTATTACATGTCGCCCAAAAGGATGTATCTAGCACTAAAATACTTTGTATATAATCCAATGAAATAATTCCCAAGGATTCCAATCAAATGGATCAAATGACCACCTTCAGAAAAAATTCCTCCAAAAATCATAGTACAAAATTTCTATGAACCAAACGAGCCCTTAACTTTGATACTCACCCACTTGTCTTGGCTTTCTTCTACACATGTGAATGTCTTGATACATAAGTTCAACAGCACATCAACATTGTGAAGGTGTGTATGGTGGTGTTAACATAGAGTGAGATTTTGGCCTATCTTTGATGCAAAAGGAAATTCCTATCTGCATAGAGTGAGAAGGCACATGGGAGCGACGGAGGAATTTTCCGGACAGAGGGACGAACGATCCTCTACACTACACTACCGGTGTCGGATCGGTGGCCACGCGGGCCGTTGGATCATGACGCACGTGGTCATTGGATTCGCGTGGTCACGTGGCGGACCGGAGGATCGTCGGGGGGCACGATGTGTCGAGCGAATGAGGAAAACGAGGGGAAGGGATAAGGTCAGAGGCGCCTCCCGTGTGGGGCACGCATGGGCGGTGCGTGACGAGCGTACAGGAGGCGACCGACCGAGGCTGAGGTTGGTCAGCCGATTTGGACTTTTTTGAAATTAACTTGAGGAATCACACGAACATGAAAAATGCAAGAATAGAGTGTGATGTCCTCTTATATCATGTAGGATTACCAAACTACAGAAATTTGGATGAAAGGTTGTTTGACAGCACAAGAAAATAAAGGGTTCGAGCTTATGAAAATTTACCTTCAAAATGTAGTACAATCAATCTTACTCAAATATTAGTAAGAATTCCAATCCAACGAATCAAGATGACCACCGTAAGAAAAATTCTAAGGATTTAAATCATATGGGATCCTATGGCTTTCTTCTACTATTGCGAAGGCTTTGATAAATTCCACGGCACATCAATATGTATGTATTAATGTGGAGTATTTGACGAAAAACTACCACATTAGGGGTTGCCGTCCCACTGAACTACCACATTTAGAAAATTGACTAATAACTACCCAAATTTGCTAACTTTGTGACTAAAAACTACCACTTTAAAAAAATGGCCAGTTTAGACAATTTAAACACGTTTATGACATATGGGACCCATACGTTAGGGTTGACGTGACGACAAAGTCAACTCCGTTTATTTTGACCGTTATTATGAGTGGGGCCCACACATCAGCATCAAGCTTCCTCTTCCTCCTCCTTCTCTTTCTGGCATTTCTTCAAACACATCATGTGCACCCGCGAGCCACCTCCGCAGCGCTTCACTGCCGGCGCTCACCTCTCCCCTGCCTCGAACCCGTCTGGATCCGGAGAGCCCGAGCTACCCAACCACTCCTAGGAAGAGCCCGTCGCCGGCTCACGCGACTGCATGCACCTTCGCGGCGGCAAGTGCTGCGCGCACGGCTCCGCACATGCTCGCGGCAACGGCGGCTGCACACGTGCTCGCGGCGGCGGCGGCCGCCAGCCGGCCAACACGTGGCGCCGGCGGCTGCGCACGCACGCTTGTGGCGGCAGGCGCTGCGCACACGGCTCCGCACACGCTCGCGACGGCCGCGGCCGAGCTCTTCAAGGAGTCCGTGGTCGCCGGTGCGGGCGAGGCGGCTCCACCCGCCGTGGTTGCGCCGCCGTCTCCATTCCCCGACCAACGCCGGGGAGGTGCTGCGCCTGGGCGTCGCCATGGAGGAGTTCGGAGCTCAAGCACGGGTGCACACAAGATGTTCGTGGAAATGCCAGAGAGAGAGAGAGGGATGAAGAAAAAGATTAATGCCGACGTGTGGACCCCACATGTAATAACGGTCAACCTAACGGTTAAAATAAACGGAGTTGACTTCGCCGCCATGTCAGCCCCGACCTATGGGTCCCGTATGTCATAAACGTGTTTAAATCATCTAAACTGGTCATTTTCTAAAATTGGTAGTTTTCAGTCACAAAATTAGAAAAATTTGGTTGTCATCATTCACTTTTTTGAATGTGGTATTTCAGTGGGACGGCAACCTCTAATGTGGTAGTTTTTTTGTCAAATACTCTATTAGTGTGTGTATGTTATTAGCTAATACTTATCTACAATACTTAAAGAAAATGTAAGGTTCCATCATTCTATCATACTTATCTATCATAAGCGGATGGCAGGACCTTACGGAAATTTTTCTTCCCCTCACATCTCTGGGTTTTTTTTCTCAACTGGGTTTTCATTAAAACTATCCATGGACCACGGCATGCTGGATCGGTGCTTCAACTAGTACCAAGGAGTACTAAACTAACACCCGGCCCTAACATAGATTCTCATTCTACCAATCAATCTATCTGTTCAGCGGTCTAATAATTAACTACAATCTAAGTGAGGGATTAGATTAAGCGAGAGCTTCGACTAAACTAGTAGGTGAACAAACCCAGCAAACGGTTTGGTACTCCCTTAGTGATCTAAACGCTCTTATATTTCTTTACGGAGGGAGTATCAGCCCAGATCCCCCTTTAATTCTCAAACTGAACCTTACGTGTACTAATTTGCTTGCTACAGGAGTAGATGGTGTGCTCCATCTTATCTCTGGATTCTCAAGCATCTCACACCAAGAGGCCAACTCCATTCATTTTCACCCACCAACCTACCTACCTGTCCACCCCTATCTTCTTTCTTTCTCAATGTGTTGATCAGGCAACCAATTTCAGAACGCATGCTACTTATTTTCTCTCCAAGTTGCACTTTACCATTTCCCGTAAAATGGGTGAAAAGATGATCGTTAGCCATTGTTGTG
>NW_021295881.1:3730-7024 GCF_002162155.2 Triticum dicoccoides | reverse complement strand
CTCTCTCTCTCTCTCTCTCTCTCTCTCTGGGAGCCCTCTCTTTGTGTGTCACCGTGAAAGAGTGTCTGCTCGTGCTGACACGTAGTTGGCGCCCTCGTTCACGTGAGATTTTTGCCTATTTTATTAGAAAAGGAGATTCCTATCAACATAGAGTGAGAGAGATGGCACATGGGAGGGAAAACGGAAATTTTTGAACAAAGGAACGGAGGGCCCTTTCTCTCTATCTTGTCTCTTCGTGTGTCACTGTGAGCAGTGTGTAGTGCTGACACTTAATTGGCACTGGGTCTATTTGACTGAAAAAGGAAATTCCTATCTACATATAGTGATAAGGCACATGGGAAGGGCAAAGGAAAATTCCGCACAAAGGAATGGAGGATCCTCTACACTACACTACCTGCGTCGGATCGGTGAGCATGCGGACCGCTGGATCATGTCGCACGTAGCCGTTGCATCCGCATCATCGGACCGAAGGATTCGTCGGGGTGCACGATCTGGCGAGCGAACGAGGAGAAAGAGGGAAAGAGATAAGCTATGAGATGCCTCACATGTGGGGCACGCATGAGCGGTGCATGACGAGCGTGCGGGAGACGACCGACCAAGGCTGAGATTGGTCAGCCGATTTGGACCTTTTCTGGATTCACTACACACGGACATGAATAAGGGAGTGTCATGTCTTCTTGTATCATGTAGGATTACCAAACTATAAGAAGAGTGTTTGATAGCACAAGGAAAAACAAAGGATTTCAACCAAAAGGTTTATGTGTATGAAAATTTACCTTCAAAATATAATACAAATGAATTTTATACAAGTATTCGTAAGAATACCAGTCTAATGAATCAAGACGACCACCGTAAGAAAAAATCCTATGCGATGTATGTGGTTTTCTTCTACTATTGTGTAGGTCTTGATAGATAAAATCAGCGGCACATCAATATGTATGTACCCCATTCGTAACTTAATATAAGACATTTTTTTGAAAAACTTCCAATCTATTCATTTTCAATCATGGCAGCACAATAAACATCAGAAACAATAAAAATTGCATCCAGGTTCGTAGACCATTTAGCGCCGACTTCAAGCACTGAAACGAGCCGGAGGGGCGCCGCCGTCATCGCCCCTCCCACGTCGAAGCCGGGCGAAATTAGTTGTAGTAGACAATCGGGAAGTCGTCGTGCTAAGGCCTCATAGGACCAACACACTAGAGCAGCAACCGTTGCCGATGAAAAGACGCGTAGATCGGAAGGATTCAATCTAAAGACACACGAACCAAGACCAGATCCGAGTAGATCCACCAAAGACAAGCACCGATCAAATCCCGCGAGATCCATCGGACACACACCTCCACATGCCCTCCGACGATGCTAGATACACCACCGGAACGGGGGCTAGACGGGAAGAATCTTATTCCGTCTTCAGGAAACCGCCGCCGTCTCGCTTTACTGAGCCTGACACAAACCTAACAAAACTAAAAAAAAATCTGAAAATGGAGCGCTCCGATGGCAAAGACCGGGATCCACCACGTCTGCATGGCCCTAGGGCCGTCAAAGACGCCGACGGGAGACAGATGACCTAGACTGGTTTTAGAGGCTGGCTGAATCGTTAATATAAGACGTTTTTGACGTTACCATAGACTGAACAAACATCTTACAAAAAGTTACAGGCATATTATTAATTTGTGTGTTATTAACTACTGATAGTACTTATCTCTCGTGCTTAAAGAAGACATAAAGTTCCGTCGTCCGCTCATATTTTGCCCAACCTTACACAAGTTTTCCTTTCCTTTTCCCATTTTGATTTCCTCCTCACATCTCTGAGTTTTTTTTTCATCGTTTTTTCCTTACAACCACCCATGGACCATGACATGCTTGATTGGTGCTTCAACTAGTATCAAGGAGTACTAAACTAACACCCGGCCCCAACATAGATTCTTATTCTACCAACCAATCTGTCTGTCCAGCAGTCTAATAATTAATTACAATCTCAGCGAGGGATTAGGCCCTTCCCAGTGCTTCACCGTGGACAGAGGCTAAGCATACCACATAAACGAAAAAATAACATGGCACAACATTTAAAGAGGACATAGAGTACTTTGGTGACCCCAGAAAGAACCAATGCCAAGCACGATAACCTAGGCAAACCACTTAAATGAAACAATTTGACCAATGCATGAAAGACTTTAGGTGCTAACTCATTAAATAAAGTATGCTTAGCAACAACAAGTTAAGCATCTATGCATTGGGGAGTTGAGTTGCTAAGGTATTTAATGCACTTAGCACCTAATCTAAGCACCATTGCATTGGGAGAGGTCTTAGACTAGCCACGATGGGTAGTAACATAGAGTAGTAACATGCCCATGTTACTACTCTATGTTACTACCTCTATAGTGGAGAGTAACATATATGTGGTAACATACAACACTTTATTTATTAGGTTATAGACTCATCTTGCCTTGATATATGTGTTGTTACTCATACTACTAGTAACTAGCTATGTTACCATATGTCTTTCTTTTTTCATTTATTACTTGCCATGTCATTTGTTTTATTTAGATATGTGCGATGTTACTATCTATGTTATTCCCATTGTGGGTAGTCTTAGATTACGCAAGAGCTTTGACTAAATTAATAGCTGACCAAACCCATCAAACGGTTTGGTTTCATCAACTGATTCTTTCGCTGTATGGGTACCGTACTACTAGTGCCCATATCCTCTCTGATTCTCAAACGGAAGTGTACGCCTACTAATTTGCTTTGCTACAAGAGTAGATGGAGCTACATCTTATCTTTGGATTCCCAAAACCTCTCACACCAAGAGGCCAACTCCATTCATTTTCACCCACCCACCTACCTACCTATCCACACCTATCTTTTTTTTTCTCAATTTGTTTATCAGGGCAATCAATTTCAGAATGCAGAAAGCATGCCATTTATCTCGGGGTAATTTTCTATCCAAGCTGCATTTTACGATTTCCCGCATAATGAGAGAAAAGATGATCGTTAGCAATTGTGCACCAATCAAAAAGAAGTGCTCTCTCTCTCTCCCTCTCTCAACGTTTCCCATTCCAAGTTAAACACGTCTGTTGAATTCCACGACAAAATCGATTCGCCAACCATCTTGCTTCCAATTCCAGTTTAGGTGCCAGATGAAATGTACACGGACCTGTGGAAGATGGCGGTGACGACACACGAGTGCGTCTGACCGGATTGTGCCCCAGACCCGGTATGTGGCTCGGCTGGGGCTTCCGAATGTTTCGGTTTCCGGCTTTTGATGTTAGGCTTAGGTGAGTGGTTTGG
>NW_021295881.1:0-3249 GCF_002162155.2 Triticum dicoccoides | reverse complement strand
TAGTGGCCCAGCTAGCACCCCTTCATCATTTTGGATAGAAGTAGCGGCATGTGTTGCCAAGATGGTGGATTCAGACTCATTGTTGTAATACTTTGTAAGGTCCTAAGAATAATCATTAAAGTGGCCGTATGCATCTCCCAGATGCAGAGGCCGGGGGTCATCCTCCTTTTCTAAAAAAAACCTTTTCGTTCTGTTTGGATGACCGTCAAAATGAGACATGAGATGAGCTTACATTTTTTCTAAATGTTAGCTCTAAAATCCATTTATTAGAAAGAGGTGTTATAAGAACACCCTCAAATCAATATCAGTATATCTACCATCAGATATATTTTTGTGATGCATTTTGTAGTTGTTGGATTTTTCTTCTATACATTGGATCAAACTTAGAAATGATGAATTTTTAACTGAATTTATACACTGTGAAAGAGTGTCGACACTCACACTTAATTGACACCCTCATTCACGTGAGATTTTGGCCTATTTTTATTTATTAGAAAAGGGAATTCCTATCTACATCGAGTGAGAAGGCACATGGGAGGGACAGGGGGAATTTCTGGACAAAGGAACGGACGATCCTCTACACCACACTACCGCTGCGGATCGGTGACCATGCGGACCATTGGATCATGTCGCACGCAGCCGTTGGATTTATGTGGTCAGTGGCCGGACTGGAGGATTGTTGGGGCGCGCGATGTGTCGAGCAAATGAGGAAGAAGAGGGGAAGGGATAAGGTCGGAGGCGCTTCTCATGTGGGGCACCCATGGGCGGTGCGTGACGAGCATGCGGGAGGCAATCGACTGAGGGTGAGGTTGGTCAGCCGATTTCGACATTTTGGGGATTAATTAACGTGACGAAACACACGAACATGAAAACACGGGAATAGAGTGTCACGTCCTCTTATATCATGTAGGATTACCAAACTACATGAATTTGAGTGAAAGGGTATTTGACAGCACAAGAAAATAAAGGGTTTGAGTGTATGAAAATTTACCTTCAAAATGTAGTACAATCAATCTTATACAAATATTCCTAAGAATTCCAATCCAAGAATCAAGACAACCACCATAAGAAAAACTTCTAAGGATTTAAATCATATGGGATCCTATGGCTTTCTTCTACTATTGTGAAGGCCCTAAGAGATAAATTCCACGACACATCAATATGTATGTATGTTATTAACTAGTACTTGTCTATCATACTTAAAAAATTTGCAAGGTTCCTTCATTCTATCATAAGAGGATGGCGGAACCTTACACAAGTTTTTCTTCTCTCCTACATTTTTGATTTCCCCCCCTCACATCTCGGGTTTTTTCTCACTGATTTTCCATTAAAACTATCCATGGACCACATCATGCTTGATCGGTGCTTCAACTAGTATCATAGAGTACTAAACTAACACACAGCCCCAACATATATTCTCATTCTACCAACCGGTCTACCCGTCCAACGGTCTAACAATTAACTAAAATCTCATGTGAGAGATTAGATTAAGCAAGAGCATTGACTGAAATTGGTAGGTGACCAAACCCAGCAGCAAATGGTTTGGTTTCATCCACTGATTCTTTGCCTGTACGGGTATCGTACTACTGTTGCCAAGATCCCGTCCTCTCATTCTCAAAGTGAACCTTACGAGTGCTAATTTGCTTGCTACAGGAGTAGATGGTGCTCCATCCTTATCACTAGATTCTCAAACATCTCATACCAAGAGACCGACTTCATTCATTTTCACCCACCCAACTACCTACCTGTCCACCCCTACCTTCTTTTCTTTCACTATTTGTTGACAGGGCAATCAATTTCACAATCCATAAAGGATAAAGCATGCCACTTGTTTTGGGGTAATTTTCTATCCAAGTAGCATTCTACCATTTGTTAGCCATTGTACACGAATCCTAAAGAAGAATTCAGGTCCCTCCAAACGTTTCCCATCCCAACTTGGGCTCCATCTTATTTCCCCCCTTTTTTCATTTGAATGAATGAAGATTATAGCAAAACTGGTGTGAAGCCAACGACCCCTTCTTCTATTTTTCCACTCCACTTTCCACCGAGAGGCTGTAACTAGAGATCGATTTGAAGTTAAACACGTCCATCGAATTTCACGACAAAATCGATTCATCAAGCATCTTGCTTCCAATTCCAGTTTAGGCCCCAAATGAAATGTACGTGAAACATGTACCTTTTGTGATGTTAATTTGGATCACCATCAAAAATGAGACATTAGATGAGTATATTTTTTTTAATGTTAGCAGAGAACTGCCAAATCCATTTATTAGAAAGAGGTATTATAAGGACACCCTCAAATCAATATCAATATATCCACCATCAGATATACTTTTGTAATGTATTTGGTCAATATTGTAGTTCTTGGATTTTTCTTCTATATATTTGATCAAACTTAGGAATGATTGACTTTAAGGTAGAATGTATTTGGCAGTTTTAGTGAACATATGGCTTGATTTGCGGGATTCACAAAATGCATGTGGTATGTTCACTAAAACAAAGCTAAGCCATATGGTGCTACTCCATATGTTTAGGGCCTATTTGATTTGCGGGATTCACAAAATGCATGAATAGAATAAACAGCAAAGTGTCATGTCCTCTTATGCATGATTTTGAATAGAAGAGTGTTTGATAGCACAAGAAAAACAGATGAATTCTATCATAGGGGGTTTGAGTGGATGAAAATTTTCCTCCAAAATTTACCATTCTCTTTGATCCATATTACTTGTCGCCCAAAAGGATGTATCTAGCACTAAAATACGTCTAGATATATCCATTTGAGTGACAAAAAATATAGATCAAAGGGAGTACAAATTAATCCAATGGAATAGTTCCCGAGGATTCCAATCAAACGAATCAAATGACCACCAATAGAAAAGTTCCTCCAAAAATCATAGTACATAATTTCTATGAACCAAAGGAGCCCTTAACTTTGATACTCTCCCACTTGTCTTGGCTTTCTTCTACATATGTGAATGTCTTGATACATTAATTCAGCAACACATCAATATGTTGCACTACCTCCGTTTCAAAATATAAGACGTTTTGGTAGGCCATTTTAGCCTACCAAAACGTCTTATCTTTTACAACATAGGTAATATGTATTAATGTGAGAAATCCATAGGAACGGATGAGCTCGCATGCTCCTGGAATCGCTGGGCGCTCGTTCTCGTCCGAATTGGGCTGCGTCAGGTACTATCAGATGTATACGTTGTGTATTGGGCTTTGCAGGTAGGACGGGCCCACATG
>NW_021295880.1:0-1324 GCF_002162155.2 Triticum dicoccoides | reverse complement strand
AAGGAGTAAAAAGAGCCTTACGTTCCATCCCACAAACAATTCCCCTACATATAACTAAAGAATTTCTAGACTCAACATCGACCAGTTTGGCTTGGAGAACCTACAGGCAGTCCGGCTCTGATGCCAACGCTGTCAGGACCCCGACTCGATGTCGCATCGATCTAGCCGGTAACACCTCATATCACTTTGCGGCCTCACGCACGGTATCCCCACGGGTGTCGCCTTACCTTTGCCCGGGACCGTTTGCGCCTTTTGGCTCACGTATATGATAGTGTCGCTAGCATCCATATGATAAGGAGCCCGGGCTGACATGACTAGTCGTAAACCCAAAGTGGCACAGACTTACAGGGACAGGCATCCATGACCCAGCTTCGAACGTGTCGGTCATCAGCAAGTGGGTCCGGGCTGTAGCACTGGGCTAGCAGGACTCCGGTAAACCGGGCTGTAGCGGGCTAACAGGACTCCGGTACTCAAAGCGTGACATTTCCCCGAAGGGACAGACACAGGAATGAAGAAGGACACATGCCGGCCAGCCTAAGTGTCCCAGAGCAGTAGCAAGCTACCATGGCTCAGCGGTAACACTAGGAGACATTTCCCGGTAAGAGAGGCTACTAAAGATAAACAACTAGATAGTCAGATCCCACACATACCAAGCATTTCAATCATACACACAATATGCTCGATATGTGCAAATACAACGAAGCATCACAACATGACTCTACGACACAAGTACTTTATTTAAGGCTCAGGGAGCCATACATAGCATACACAAAGGTACGAGTCACACGACCCAGCATTCAAGTCATACAGTCATACAAACCAGCAGCGGAAGTAACTTGTCTGAGTACAGACAACTAGTAAAATAAAAGAGGCTTGGAAAGCCTGGCTATACTACGTGGTCCTTCACAAGCTCAGGGTCACCACCTGGGTCTTTAGCCTACTCGTTGATGTCAATGTCTACATAGAACCCATCAGAAGGGGTTGCAGCGTCTTCTGTAAAAATGTAAATTATAGCAACATGAGTACAAAGGTACTCAGCAAGACTTACATCAGATCCTACATACATGCATATTATCAAGAAGGGTTGGTGGAGTTATTGCAGCAAGCCAGCTTTGACTCTTGGCTAGACTATCCTACGATACCTCAACTTGAAAAGGTTTTGCGCACACGAGTCCACTACTCACCACTTCAATACACTACCGAGGATCCGCCTCCGTCTTCCTACGGAAGAGCCATCCTCGGCACTCACACTTATCTTGAGGCTTTTAGTAGTTTCCATTTACTTGTCTATGAACTGTATAGGCAACCAAGTAGTCCTTTACCG
>NW_021295879.1:0-988 GCF_002162155.2 Triticum dicoccoides | reverse complement strand
CATGATCAATCGCTGCAAAAACAAGTTAGACGTCCTCTAATTGTTGTTGCATCTTTTACGTGGCTGCAATTGGGTTCTAGCAAGAACGTTTTCTTACCTACGAATCACCACAACGTGATTTTGTCAACTTCTATTTACCCTTCATAAGGGCCCTGTTCATCGATTCCGCTCCAACTAAAGTGGGAGAGACAGACACCCGCCAGCCACCTTATGCAACTAGTGCATGTCAGTCGGTGGAACCGGTCTCACGTAAGCGTACGTGTAAGGTTGGTCCGGGCCGCTTCATCCCACAATACCGTTGAGCAAGAAAAGACTAGTAGAGGCAAGTAAGATGACAAAATCCACGCCCACAACAAAATTGTGTTCTACTCGTGCAAAGAGAACTACGCATAGACCTAGCTCATGATGCCACTGTTGGGGAACGTTGCAGAAAATTAAAATTTTTCCTACGGTTTCACCAAGATCCATCTATGAATTCTTCTAAGCAAAGAGTCAAGGGAGAGAGTTTGCATCTACATACCACTTGTAGATCGCGTGCGGAAGCTTGCAAGGTGATGATGTAGTCGTACTCGACGTGATTCGAATCACCGATGACCAAGTGCTGAACGGACAGCACCTCCGTGTTCAACACACGTACGGGACGGGAGACGTCTCCTCCTTCTTGATCCAGCAAGGGGGGAGGAGAGGTTGAGGAAGACAGCTCCACCGGCAGCACGATGGCGTGGTGATGGTGGAGAGGCAGTACTCCGACAGGGCTTCGCCAAGCACACAACGGAGGAGGAGAGGTGTTGGGGAGGGGAGGGCTGCGCCTTGGAGGGTGGTGCGGCTGCCCTCCCCTCACCCCTCTATTTATAGGGGGAAGGGAGAAGGGGGCCGGCCCCCTAGAACCCATCTAGGGGGGTGCGGCGGCCAAGGGGAGAGGGGGAGAGGGTGGCTTGCCCCCCAAGCCAAGGGGGGCGCCCCCTCTAGGGTTCCCCCCTCAACCCTA
>NW_021295878.1:0-1274 GCF_002162155.2 Triticum dicoccoides | reverse complement strand
GTTGATAAAGTATACATAAACGCACCCCGGAGTTCGTTAATCATGGAAATTGCTCAGGGACCCCAAATCAGAGAGTAATAGTCCATGAAACGGGCCAGAATTGGCCCAAACTGCAAGTGTTGTTGACCGACACATAAATGCACCCCGGTGTTCGTCAATCGTGGAAATCACTCCGGGACCCGAAAACTGAGTAATAGTCCAAGGAACGGGCCAGAATCAACCAAAACTGTGATTATTGATGACCGACACGTAAACGCTCCTTAGGGTTAAACAACCATGGAAATCGCTTTGGGACCCCAAAATGGTGAGTAATAGTCCATGAAACGGGTCAGAATCGAGAAAAGCCACCAGTGTTGATGACCGACACATAAACGCATCTCGGGGTTCGTCAATCATGGAAATCACTACGGGACCCCAAAACAGTGAGTAATAGTCCAAGAAACAGGCCAGAATTGGCCAAATCTGTGAGTGTTAATGACCGACGCGTAAGCGCACCTTGGGGTTCAATAACTATGGAAATCGCTTCGGGCCCAAAAGCGGTGAGTAATAGTCAACGAAACGGGTCAGAATTGGCCAAAACTGTGAGTGTTGATGACGGACACGTAAACGCACCCCGGGGATCGTCAATTGTGGAAATCGCTCTGGGACCCCAAAACGCTGAGTAATAGTGCATGAAATGGACCAGAATAGGCCAAAATTGTGAGTGCTGATGACCGACACGTAAACGTGCCCTGGGGTTCGTCAATCGTGTAAATCACTTTGTGACCCCTGAGCAATAGTCCAAGAAACGGGCCGGAATCAGCCCAAACTGCGAGTCTTGACGACCAACATATAAGCACAACTTGGGGCTCGACAATCATGGAAATCGCTTTGGGACCCCAAAATGGTGAGTAATACTCCATGAAAGAGCCCAGAATCTGACAAACTTAGGCTTATCGATGAACGATTCATAAACGTACCGCGGGGTTCGTCAATCATGGAAATCTGTCAGGGACCCCAAATCAATGAGTAATAGTCCATAAAAAGGGCCAGAATCGGCCCAAACTGCGAGTCTAGATGACCTGACACATAAGCACACCTTGGGGTTCAACAACCATGGAAATCGCTTTGGGACCCCAAAATGGTGAGTAATAGTCCAAGAAACGGGCCAGAATCGGCCAAAACTACGATTTTTCATGACCGACACGTAAACGCACCCCGGGATTCGTGAATCATGGAAATCATTTAGGGACACCAAATCAATGAGTGATAGTCCACGAGACGGGCCAGAATCA
>NW_021295877.1:0-1127 GCF_002162155.2 Triticum dicoccoides | reverse complement strand
TGATGATCGGACATGGTTTAGTTGATTTGGATCACGTGATCACTTAGAGGATTAGAGGGATGTCTATCTAAGTGGGAGTTCTTTAATAATATGATTAATTGAACTTAAAATTTATCATGAACTTAGTCCCTGATAGTATCTTGCTTGTTTATGTTGATTGTAGATAGATGGCTCGTGCTGTTGTTCCGTTAAATTTTAATGCGTTCCTTGAGAAAGCAAAGTTGAAAGATGATGGTAGCAATTACACGGACTGGGTCCGTAACTTGAGGATTATCCTCATTGCTGCACAGAAGAATTACGTCCTGGAAGCACCGCTGGGTGCCAGACCTGCTGCTGGAGCAACGCCAGATGTTATGAACGTCTGGCAGAGCAAAGCTGATGACTACTCGATAGTTCAGTGTGCCATGCTTTACGGCTTAGAATCGGGACTTCAACGACGTTTTGAACGTCATGGAGCATATGAGATGTTTCAGGAGTTGAAGTTAATATTTCAAGCAAATGCCCGGATTGAGAGATATGAAGTCTCCAATAAGTTCTATAGCTGCAAGATGGAAGAGAACAGTTCTGTCAGTGAGCATATACTCAAAATGTCTGGGTATAATAATCACTTGATTCAATTGGGAGTTAATCTTCCAGATGATTTCGTCATTGACAGAATTCTCCAATCACTGCCACCAAGCTACAAGAGCTTTGTGATGAACTATAATATGCAAGGGATGAACAAGACTATTCCCGAGCTCTTCGCAATGCTAAAAGCTGCGGAGGTAGAAATCAAGAAGGAGCATCAAGTGTTGATGGTTAACAAGACCACTAGTTTCAAGAAAAAGGGCAAAGGGAAGAAAAAGGGGAACTTCAAAAAGAACGGCAAGCAAGTTGCTGCTCAAGAGAAGAAACCCAAGTCTAGACCTAAGCCTGAAACTGAGTGCTTCTACTGCAAGCAGACTGGTCACTGGAAGCGGAACTGCCCCAAGTATTTGGCGGATAAGAAGGATGGCAAGGTGAACAAAGGTATATGTGATATACATGTTATTGATGTGTACCTTACCAATGCTCACAGTAGCACCTGGGTATTTGATACTGGTTCTGTTGCTAATATTTGCAACTCGAAACAGGGACTACAGAATAAG
>NW_021295876.1:0-1401 GCF_002162155.2 Triticum dicoccoides | reverse complement strand
TTTTTCGGAAACTTCTGCATCACCAAAAAAAATGAAAAATTACCATCGTTCCTATACGACATGTGCCCACGTCGTGCAAAAAAACTCATGATTTTATCGCGCTCTGAGTATTTAATAATATTCATGCCACATCGTTACCGCAGAACGTCTACTACCGTGTCATCGCCGTCCGTGAGGGGGGCCACACCCCGGAGACGCGTGCCGCCTCTTTGGACATGCCAACACACCACCCCGCATGTATGAGGGCCCGGTGCGATGCTCCGGTGGCATTGCTACCCCCAGGGCCCCCGTCCCGCCTAACCCTGTAGCGTTTGACCACGGGATCTAGCCCTTTGACTTTGCACGGACGGGCTTTGAGCAGTGGACCTCCCCACCCGGTTGTGTTAGGTCAGCCCATAGGAACACTTTGGATCAACATCCGGGCCAGACCCACAGCAATATCCCCTCCGTGTAGACCCGACGCGTCCGTTTCCCCCCTCCAGGTGCCGGCGGCGGCGCCGTCCGTGAGGGGGGGGGGCACACCCCAGAGACGCGTGCCGGGCTTTTTTAACCGCCACAACACTTCCAGACTTGTGAGAGGCCGCCCACGCAAGATTTGGCGGCATGCTAGCCCCCGGAGGCCGCCGGCCACAGTCGTAGACGCGAAAAGAGCAATCCGCGTAGAGGGGATTTTTTGGAAACTTCTGCATCACCAAAAAATATGAAAAATTACCATCGTTCCTATAGCACATGTGCCCACTTCGTGCAGAAAAACTCATGATTTTATCGCGCTCCGAGTATTTAATAATATTTACCGCAGAACGTCTACTACCGTGTCATCGCCGTGTGTGAGGGGGGCCACACCCCGGAGACGCGTGCCGCCTATTCGAACATGCCACCACACCACCCCGCATGTATGAGGGCCCGGTGCAATGCTACGGTGGCATTGCTACCCCCAGGGCCCCGGTCCCGCCTAACCCTGTAGCGTTTGACCACGGGATCTAACCCTTTGACTTTGCACGGACGGGCTTTGAGCAGTGGACCTCCCCACCCGGTTGTGTTAGGTCAGCCCATAGGAACACTTTGGAGCAACATCCGGGCCAGTACCGCAGCAATATCCCCTCCGTGTAGACCCGACGCGTCCGTTTCCCCCCTCCAGGTGCCGGCGGCGGCCCCGTTCGTGAGGGGGGGCACACCCCGGAGACGCGTGCCAGGCGTTCGCAACCGCCAAAACACTTCCAGACTTGTGAGAGGCCGCCCACGCAAGATTTGGCGGCATGCTAGCCCCTGGAGGCCGCCGACCACAGTCGTAGACGCGCGAAGAGCAATCCGCGTAGAGGGAATTTTTTGGGAACTTCTGCATCACCAAAAAATATGAAAAATTACCATCGTTCTATAGGACATGTGCCCACGTCGTGCAAA
>NW_021295875.1:0-10623 GCF_002162155.2 Triticum dicoccoides | reverse complement strand
TCCGCCTCGACTCGCGCTACGCTAAGACAGGGTGGCAGTGGTGTCACGTGCTCGTCTCGGCGTCCGTAGTCGCTACCGCGACGACGTCCACCTCGACTCGCGTTACGCTAAGACAGGGTGGCAGTGGTGTCACGTGCTCGTCTCGGCGTCTGTCGTCGCTACCGCGACGTCGTCCGCCTTGACTCGCGTTACGTTAAGACAGGGTGGCAGTGATGTCACGTGCTCGTCTCGGCGTTCGTCGTTGTCACACCCTAGCTAGTCATGCATTAGAGTGTTGCATCATGTTTACTCTTTCATCAGAAACTTGAAATGGGGATGACAGAACCCCCAGTCCCCTCTGAAACCAACTAGGGTTTACTAAAATAATTTTCAATGAACCTGAAATGCCCTTCTAAAATGCCCATCATTTTTGTGTTGGTTCAGAACCTCTGCCAAAAGTGGTGCACATTTTCCTAGGCCATCTTAGGGTTTTTGAATTAATTCATAAATATTTGAATTTGGGCATTTAAAATTATATAAAATATTTAAATGCTCAAATACCTCCAAACTAAAATGTTTCATGTTGGAAATAATCCAACTATGGACCAGGAGTGATTTGGTGATTTTTGAAGTTGCCTAGGTATTTTATTAAATTCAACAAAGTTGCAGATATATTAAATAAAAACAGAAACAGAAAAAAAGGGGGAAAGCTTACCTGGCGCCTGCCCCCGGCCCACCTGCCGGCCCAGCCCAGCACCGCTCCAGCGAGCTGCTTGCCGGCCAGGCAGGCAGGCAGGTGCCCGACGGCGACCGTGGCGTGCGCCACGCACCTGCTCGCCGCCTCGCCGTTCCCCTCGCCAGGTGACGTCGTGGATCGGTCTCCCTCTCTCCCCCGAACCCCCCAGACACCCCCTCTCCTCTCCAGCTCCTCCTCCTCGCACGCCCCAGCCATGGCCGACGCCATCGCCGCCACCCCCTCGCCGTAGCCACGCCCTCCGACCACCCCACACCGTCTCACCGTGTCCAGGAGCTCCGCCGCTGTCCACTTCATCGAGCAGCCGAGCCCCGAGCGCTCGCAATGCCCGAGACCACCGCACCGACCTCGCCCGAGCTCACCGTCGCCGGAGATCCCCTTCAACGCCGTCGTCGCTCCGGTCCATCTCCGGACGCACCAAGGACTCCGTCGCACTCACTGTGAGCTTAGCCATCTTCCCCTCCCTTCCGTTCTTGCTCCCGAGCCGTGTAGCAACCTCCCGGAGCTCAACCGCACCCACCGCCGTGGAGCTCGTCCCCGACGTGCTCCCGGTCATCCTCCGGCCACAAGATGGTGTCCATCTTACTTACCAAGTCCCGCAGCACCTAGCTAGCTACTCCACGAGCCTCACCGAACCCTCTAGCGTCAAGTTCGTCTTCGGCCGAACCCCGGTGGCCGCCAAGGTCGTCGCCGGCACCAACTCCGGCCACCCCGACCCCAACGGACTCCGCCAAGAGCTGCGGTTTGTCCTCAGCTCCACTCCGGTGGTCTCCGCGGCCCATTTGGTGGCCGGAATAGCCAAAACCACTCCCGCCGCCGCGTCGGGCTCGCCGGCGGCTAAACGCCGGTGTAGCCTACCCGGGTTTGACCACGGCTGGGCCTTGGTTGACTCCCCTGAGTCAATGACAGGTGGGGCCCAGCCCTGTTAATTAAACAGGATTAGTTTTAATTAAGTTTTAATTAAAATAATCACCCTGACATGCGGGACCCACTGTCAGGTTTGACCTGGACCAGTTCCGTTGACCTGCTGACGTCACACTGACGTCAGGCTGACGCAGTAATTGATTTTCTGGATTTAATTTAAATCAGGAAATTCCAGAATATTATTTAAACTTCAAAAATTCATAACTTTTATTCTGTAACTCCAAATTGGACAAATTATATATGAAAAATGATCAGAAAAATCCAATCTATCCATCTGTACTATTTTCATGCATGATCAAACAAGTTAAATTGATGTTTTAAGCAGAACAAGGAAAAGCACTTTAAAAGGCCATATTTGAATTTGAAATTTGAATCCTTGATTCAAATTTGTTCAAACCCTTCTGGTTTTAGTTGCATTAGCCCAATACACTCATTTTGCCATGTCTCATGCATGCATCATATTGTTGCATACTGTTTGGTAATGTTTGTGAATCGGTGCTCTCTGCAGCAGGTTCTGTCCCCGAAGAGTACCGTGATTACCCTAACGAAGAACCGTATCAGTGCATCGAACCATCAGGCAAGCAACCAACCATCTGATCATATCGATACAATCCCATGTTCTCGCTCCTGCTCTCTTTTACTGCATTAAGACAACGCGTTTCAAACTGCTGTGTGCTACGGTAGTTGAACCCATTTCCTCTGCATGACCTGTCATTGCCACAGTAACTAGATGAAACCCACTAGCATGTGTAGGAGTTGTTTGAGCCATATGTATGTGTTGTTCCTACCTTGCCATGCCTGCTATGCTTAGAGTTGTGTCAGGTCTGGTTCATCTGGGTGATGGGCTAGAGTGAAATGTTTATGTCGGTAATGAGAGTGGTGTGGTGAACACGATTTGGTAAAGGTATCGATGAGAGGCCATGTAGGAGTACATGGTGGGTTGTTTCATTGAAGCCGACCTTAAGCACTGAGATCTGTATGTGTGATTTAAGAATCAGCTACTACCATGCATTGGGCCCGAAACCAATGGACCCTCTCGGCTTCTTATTCACCCTAGTTCTCCGTCCAGGAGTTGCAAGTAGTTTCTGGTGTTTGTAGCCTACTGGAGGCCGTGGACAGCGCTGACCGTAGGGGTGGGCTGTGATGCGGTAGGTACATGGCACGGTGTACCGAATACCCGTTAGGTATCTCGGGAACCCTGTTCACATCGTTCGGGGCCGTATGGGAAACCTCGGCCGGACTCCCTGCAGATGGAACCTGGATAGGCGATAAACCTGGACTGGAGGCTTAGGTGATTAGGTAGGTCGTGGCCGACACCCACGTTGGGCTTCCGCTTGAAGGTTGCCGAGTACATGTCGTGTAAACGACGGTAAGTGGTGAGAGCGTGTATGAATAAGTACACCCCTGCAGGGTTAACATGATCTATTCGAATAGCCGCGTCCGCGGTAAAGGACTACTTGGTTGCTTATACAGTTCATAGACAAGTAAATGGAAACTGTTAAAAGCCTCAAGATAAGTGTGAGTGCCGAGGATGGCTCTTCCGTAGGAAGACGGAGGCGGATCCTCGGTAGTGTATTGAATTGGTGAGTAGTGGACTCGTGTGCGCAAAACCATTTCAAGTTGGAGTCTCGTAGGATAGTCTAGCCAAGAGTCAAAGCTGGCTTGCTGCAATAACTCCACCAACCCTTCTTGATACTAAGCATGTATGTAGGATCTGATGTAAGTCTTGCTGAGTACCTTTGTACTCATGTTGCTATAATTTACATTTTTACAGAAGACGCTGCAACCCCTTCTGATGGGTTCTATGTAGACGTTGACATCAACGAGTAGGCTGAAAGACCCAGGTGGTGACCCTGAGCTTGTGAAGGACCTTGTAGTACAGCTAGGCTTCCCAAGCCTCTTTTATTTTACTAGTTGTCTGTACTCAGACAAGTTACTTCCGCTGCTGGTTTGTATGACTGTATGACTTGTATGTTGGGTCGTGAGACCCGTACCTTTGTGTATGTCATGTATGGCTCTCTGAGCCTTAAATAAAGTAATTGTGTCATAGAGTCATGTTGTGATGCTTCGTTGTATTTGCACATATCGAGCATATTGTGTGTATGATTGAAATGCTTGGTATGTGTGGGATCTGACTATCTAGTTGTTTATCTTTAGTAGCCTCTCTTACCGGGAAATGTCTCCTAGTGTTACCGCTGAGCCATGGTAGCTTGCTACTGCTCTGGAACACTTAGGCTGGCCGGCATGTGTCCTTCTTCGTTCCTGTGTCTGTCCCTTCGGGGAAATGTCACGCTTTGAGTACCGGAGTCCTGTTAGCCCGCTACAGCCCGGTTTACCGGAGTCCTGCTAGCCCAGTGCTACAGCCCGGACCCACTTGCTGATGACCGACACGTTCGAAGCTGGGTCATGAATGCCTGTCCCTGTAAGTCTGTGCCACTTTGGGTTTACGACTAGTCATGTCAGCCCGGGCTCTTTATCATATGGATGCTAGCGACACTATCATATACATGAGCCAAAAGGCGCAAACGGTCCCGGGTAAAGGTAAGGCGACACCCGTGAGGATACCGTGCGTGAGGCCGCAAAGTGATATGAGGTGTTACCGGCTAGATCGATGTGACATCGAGTCGGGGTCCTGACAGCGTTGGCATCAGAGCCGGACTGCCTGTAGGTTCTCTAAGCCAAACTGGTCGATGTTGAGTCTAGAAATTCTTTAGTTATATGTAGGGGAATTGTTTGTGGGATGGAACGTAAGGCTCTTTTTACTCCTTTATCTTATGACATTCTGATCTGAGTCAGTCCATTCTTCTACCGGGGGATAAGGAATTAGGATCTATTCTCTCTATCAGGATCACGTGTTACTAATCAGTAGTACCTTATAAGTTTGATGGATACAAACCTAGTTCAGTTCTACTACCACATTATGTTGTTAGAATGGATTCAGAACTTTGATATGATGATGTTGAGTGTGTATGTAATCCTTTGTCAAATGTCTCAAAATCCTTCTTGAGCATTTACAGCTGTTATGCTGCCGGAATTTCGCTAGAAATTCTAATGCCTTTGCATTATGATTGTGCTTTCAGATGGCCACTCGCGACCTCAATCAAGTGGTTCGCCTGACTCGATGCCTAGATGTACCCGGCCATACTGCCAAGTTGGTCAGGGTAATGACTGAGGCTGGATACCGCTGGTATCCTGAGTACACGGTCGAAGAGCAATTCCGAGACTTTAATCAAAGCCAGTATCTCTGCACTGTCAGGATATTTCCATCTTATCCTGGATCCACCGAGCCTCTTCACTGCTCTTATGGTCTCGGGGTTACTATTGAGATGGCTGTGCAGGACGCCGCCTACTCTATGATGACCATTATGCGAGTCAGATCTAGTCTATTTCGGGACTCTGATTTCCGGTATATGCCAGGATCACTTCCGGGAGCACAAGGGTATCTCCAGGCTATCTATGCTGACCCCACCCAGGAGGATTCACGGACTCGCACCACTGCCGAGATGCTCGAGGATAAGGACCGTGAAAATCGGGCCTTGAGGTTAGAGCTCTTCAATACCCGTGCTGACCACTGGGCCACTTTGACTCGGTTCGCACCGGCGGTGCAAGCTGGATATTCAGATATGCGCGATCTCTATCCTGTGAGATCTGCTCTGCCAGACGTGATGGTTTGGCGTGATGTAGGAGGCATCACCCCACCTCGCGGTCCCCGCAGGCCACCGTTTGTTGGTCCAAGGCCTCATCCTAGCCCCTATGGTCCACAAGCTCCGCGAGATCGTCTGTTTCCGGATGATCATGTTGAGCTCCCAGGCTATGGAGGTGACTTTTACGAGGACTACTACGGATCGGTCTGAGTTAGTGGTAGTATCACTAGTTCGCACTAGCTGTGTCGTCTATCGTCCCGCGTGACTCGTGGGATATGACCTAGTTTGTACTCCTTCCGGAGGTGTAGAAAAATAATGTATAGGAGCTTGGAATGCCTCCGATGAGATGTAATCCTCTTTTCACCGTAATAGTACTTTGTTTGGTCTTGTACTAAACTCTGTATGGTGTGTATGACGATGGAATAAAAGAAGCAGTTCTGTTTTTACCATGTCATACGGATGATCATCTTGCATTTCGAGTTATTCCTTGCATTCTTATCCTATGTCGGAATTTTATCATCCTGACTAAATCATTGTCTTGTTTACCTAGGATGGTCAACACGCGCGCTAACCCTGCTTCTCAAGAGCAGGCCGAAGGCAGTGAAGCCAGGGATGTAAATCTGCCTCATCCTCCTTCACTAGCCGAGGTTATGATGGAAGCTGAGAGAAACAAGCGGGAGACCAACCGTTTGTTGGAGCGTATTGAACAGAACACAGCACACCATCAGAGGACTAACGTGGTGTCACTCAGTGATTTTATCAAATTACATCCACCCACGTTTCACCACTCCGTCGAGCCTCTCGACGCTGATGACTGGCTTCGCAGTATCTCTCACAAACTGCGTTCCGCACTGGTAGCGGAGGCTGACAAGGTCACCTTTGCTGCATATCATCTTGAAGGCCCCGCCAGTCTATGGTGGGAGAATTATGGAGCTATGCGCCCGGCGGGCCATGTCACTACTTGGGCTGAGTTCAGTGAGGCTTTCCGTGAACATCACATTCCGGAGGGTCTCATGGACCGTAAACGTGAAGAATTTTGCAGTTTCACCCAAGGCCGACTCTCTGTGGATGCTTACAGCAGGGAGTTTGGTAATCTCGCACGATATGCAACTGAGGAAGTGTCTACTGATGCCAAGAAGCAAGCAAGGTTCCGTAAGGGCCTTAGTCCTGAGCTTCGCCGCGACCTCCGTCTGCATGAGTGCACATCTTTTCAGAAACTTGTCAACAAAGCCATCAGTGCTGAAACTGGTCAGACGGACTATGACGCAACACGCAAGCATGGCCGTGACATGGGTTCCTCATCCGGTGCTGGTCCTCAGAAGCGCCGCGTGTGGGTACCCAACACCGCCCTGCCACCCAGGTTCACACCGAGGCCATCCTTCCAGGCGCCTCACCCCGTTCAACAGTCTGCACCGGCCAAGCCCTATGGAGGTCCAACTAACAATGCTCCTCCACGTACCAGTTCCGTGACTTGTTTCAAGTGTGGGGAATCTGGCCACTATATGCGTGACTGTCCCCAGACCAACCCCAATCAATCTGCTAAAGCTGTTGGCCGTGGCAAGCCGACAGGAAAATTTTTCCACGCCAAGCCGGTCACCGCTTCACGTGGCCATGTCAATTGTATTTCTGCCGAAGAAGCTCAAGAGGATCCCAACGTCGTTCTCGGTACGCTTCTTGTTAATTGCCACCCGGCATCTGTTCTTTTCGATACAGGAGCCTCTCATTCTTTTATATCTGAAAATTATGCTCGTTTGCATAACGTCGCATTCGGTGATATGCCAACCTCTATGGTAATTCAAACTCCGGGATCCAAATGGCAAACTTCTCGAGTAAGCCATGGAAATGAAATCCAAGTCGACAGACTTGTTTTCCTCGCGTCTTTGATAGCCCTTAAATCTTCAGATATTAATATCATTTTGGGTATGGACTGGATGTCAGCTCATCAAGCCAAAATTGATTGCTTCTCTAGGACTGTTCAACTCACCCATCCTTCGGGGAAGATAGTCAATGTCTTGACCCGAATAGCCAAGCGACAATTATATTCTCTTAACGCCAGCCCTCTGCCAGACCTTGAGGACGTTCCGGTAGTCCGTGACTTCCCGGATGTCTTTCCAGAGGAATTGCCAGGTGTTCCACCTGACAGGGATGTTGAGTTTGTAATAGACCTCATTCCAGGAACCGTTCCGATTGCTAGAAGACCTTATAAGATGGCACCCCTAGAACTAGCTGAGCTTAAGAAACAACTCGATGAGTCCTTGAAAAAGGGTTTCATCCGACCTAGCTCTTCTCCGTGGGCTTGCCCCGTCCTATTCGTCAAGAAGAAGGATGGTACGGACCGGATGGTTGTAGATTACCGACCTGTCAACTTGGTCACCATCAAGAACAAATACCCACTCCCCAGGATCAACGACCTGTACGATCAGCTCGCTGGATCCTCAGTTTTCTCCAAGATGGATTTGAGGTTGGGCTACCATCAAATCAAAATCAGAAACGGGGACATCCCTAAAACGGCCTTTGTTACTCGTTACGGCCAATACGAGTACACCGTCATGTCCTTCGGATTAACCAACGCTCCAGCCACCTTTTCTCGGTTAATGAACTCAATCTTCATGGAGTATTTGGATAAATTCGTCGTGGTTTACCTCGATGATATACTCATCTACTCCAAGAACGAGGAAGAACATGCCGAACATCTAAGGCTAGTGTTGCAGAAACTTCGAGAGCATCGCCTTTATGCCAAATTTTCTAAATGTGAATTTTGGTTGTCAGAAGTGACCTATCTGGGTCATGTAATATCTGGTAAAGGTATTGCTGTTAACCCTGAGCGAGTTCAAGCCGTCCTTAATTGGACTCCACCTGAATCGGTCAAGCAAGTTCGGAGTTTTCTGGGCTTAGCGAGCTATTGTCGTCGCTTTGTCGAGAACTTCTCCAAAGTTGCCAAACCTCTAACCGAACTCCTCAAGAAAGATAAGAAGTTCAAGTGGACTCCACAATGTGAGCACAGCTTTCAGGAACTGAAAAGACGCCTGACCTCTGCTCCCGTACTGGTACCGCCAGACTTCTCCAAGGACTTTGTTATCTACTGCGACGCCTCGCAACAAGGACTAGGTTGCATTCTCATGCAAGACCGACACGTAATTGCCTATGCTTCACGGCAATTGCACCCACACGAGGAGAATTATCCTACTCATGATCTAGAGCTTGCAGCTGTAGTCTATGCACTTAAGACCTGGCGACATTACCTCCTCGGTAATCGTTGCGAAATATTCACTGATCACCAAAGTCTGAAGTACATTTTCACCCAACCGGATCTGAATCTCAGGCAAAGACGTTGGGTTGAATTGATCACAGACTTCGACTTAGGAATAACCTACACCCCAGGGAAAGCCAACGTCATGGCTGATGCGCTAAGTCGTAAATCTTATTGTAACAATCTGGTGTTACAACAAAGTCAACCGCTTCTCCATGAGGAATTTCGGAAGCTTAACCTTCACATTGTTCCTCAAGGATTTCTTTCCACCTTGGTGGCGAAACCTACTCTTACGTATCAAATCATTGCTGCCCAGAAGCGAGATAAGGGAATAGCTAAGATCAAGGAGAACATTGCTAGCGGAGGTGCTAGTTGTTTCTCCACAAATGATCATGGTGTTGTGTACTTTGAGAACCGTCTAGTGGTTCCCAAGAACCAGCATCTACGGCAGTTGATCCTTAAGGAGGCTCATGAATCTCCTCTCACCATTCATCCCGGTAGTACTAAGATGTATCAGGACCTACGCCAGAGGTTCTGGTGGACTAGGATGAAGAGAGAAATTGCTCAATATATTGCTAATTGCGACGTCTGTCGTCGTGTAAAAGCAGAGCATCAACGGCCTGCTGGCACCCTTCAACCCTTAGCCATTCCTGAATGGAAATGGGATAAAATTGGCATGGATTTCATTACCGGTTTTCCCAGGACCAAGAGAGGGAATAATGCTATTTTCGTCGTGGTCGATCGTCTTTCCAAAGTAGCCCATTTCCTACATGTTCGTGAGAGTATAACCGCTAGTCAGCTGGCAGACTTATACATCTCCCGAATAGTGTCCCTCCATGGTGTTCCTTTGGAAATTAACTCGGATCGAGGAAGTCTTTTCACCTCTCGATTTTGGGAAAGTTTCCAAAATGCTATGGGAACCCGTCTCTCCTTTAGCACCGCCTTCCACCCTCAGTCGAGCGGTCAAGTGGAACGCGTCAATCAGATTCTAGAAGACATGCTTCGAGCCTCTGTTATCTCATTCGGAATGGACTGGGAGAAGTGCCTTCCATTTGCCGAATTCGCTTACAACAACAGTTATCAATCTAGCTTGGGTAAAGCCCCTTTTGAAGTTCTCTATGGACGACGGTGTCGGACACCCCTTAACTGGTCAGAGACCGGGGAAAGACAATTCTTTGGCCCGGATATGATTCAGGAAGCAGAAGAAAAAGTTCGTATCGTTCGTGAAAAGTTGAAAACAGCTCAATCTCGTCAAAAGAGTCAATATGACCGAAAACATAAGGCTACGACTTTCGAGGTTGACGAGAAGGCTTATCTTCGGGTCACCCCTCTGAAGGGAACCCATCGTTTCGGTATCAAAGGAAAATTGGCTCCTCGTTACGTTGGACCTTTTCGCATTCTCGCCAAACGAGGAGAAGTTGCCTACCAGCTGGAACTACCTCCGCATCTCTCCAGAGTCCACGATGTCTTCCACGTTTCTCAACTCAGGCGTTGCTTCTCGGATCCTATCCGTGGAGTGGACTACGAAACGCTTGATCTCCAAGATAATCTTACATATCGAGAGTACCCCATTCGTATCCTCGATCAGGCCGAACGTACCACTCGGTGTCATAATATCAAGTTTCTCAAGGTTCAATGGTCGCACCATTCTGAGGATGAAGCAACTTGGGAAAGGGAGGATCGTCTTCGACTCGAGTACCCCGCCTTCTTCCCGGAGGAACCCAAATCTCGGGACGAGATTCTTTTGAGTGGGGGTGAGTTGTCACACCCTAGCTAGTCATGCATTAGAGTGTTGCATCATGTTTACTCTTTCATCAGAAACTTGAAATGGGGATGACAGAACCCCCAGTCCCCTCTGAAACCAACTAGGGTTTACTAAAATAATTTTCAATGAACCTGAAATGCCCTTCTAAAATGCCCATCATTTTTGTCTTGGTTCAGAACCTCTGCCAAAAGTGGTGCACATTTTCCTAGGCCATCTTAGGGTTTTTGAATTAATTCATAAATATTTGAATTTGGGCATTTAAAATTATATAAAATATTTAAATGCTCAAATACCTCCAAACTAAAAT
>NW_021295874.1:0-1198 GCF_002162155.2 Triticum dicoccoides | reverse complement strand
CCTCCCTCTCAACCGCACCAGCGCACGCTTGCCGCGCCACAACGCCGCCGCTAGACTCGTGAATCGTGAGCACCCAGCTATAACTTACCGCACTCGTGCAAAAAAATTAAAAAGGGAATGCAACACGAGGACTTCCCAGGAGGTCACCCATCCTAGTACTACTCTCGCCCAAGCACGCTTAACTTTAGAGTTCTGATGGGATCCGGTGCTTTAATGCTGGTATGATCGCATCCTACATGTTACCCCCATCTTCGACCCTTATCCTTGCCCCTCCCAGCTCCACTACAAAGACGATTGTACATTGCTTTGGCCGCTCCCTCTCAACTACGGAGACGAGTTTAACGCGGTTTCCACCCCTCCCTCTCAACCGCACTAGTGCACGCTTGCCGCGCCACAATGCCGCCGCTAGACTGGTGAATCGTGAGCACCCAGCTATAACTTACCGCACTCGTGCAAAATAATAAAACACGGTAAATATATTACTTACACATGCGTTTTGTTTTGCAAGCGGCGCAAAAAAAATTAAAAAGGGAATGCAACACGAGGACTTCCCAGGAGGTCACCCATCCTAGTACTACTCTCGCCCAAGCACGCTTAACTTAGGAGTTCTGATGGGATCCGGTGCTTTAGTGCTGGTATGATCGCATCCGACATGTTACCGCCGTCTTCGTCCCTTATCCTTGGCCCTCCCAGCTCCACTACAAAGATGATTGTACATTGCTTTGGCCGCTCCCTCTCAACTACGGAGACGAGTTTAACGCGGTTTCCACCACACCCTCTCAACCGCACCAGTGCACGCTTGCCGCGCCACAACACCGCCACTAGACTCGTGAATCGTGGGCACCCAGCTATAACTTACCGCACTCATGCAAAATAATAAAACACGGTAAATATATTACTTACACGTGCGTTTTGTTTTACAAGCAGCGCAAAAAAAATTAAAAAGGGAATGCAACACGAGTACTTCCCAGGAGGTCACCCATCCTAGTACTACTCTCGCCCAAGCACACTTAACTTCGGAGTTCTGATGGGATCCGGTGATTTAGCGCTGGTATGATCGCATCCGACATGTTACCCCCGTCTTCATCCCTTATCATTGCCCCTCCCAGCTCCACTACAAAGACGATTGTACATTGCTTTGGCCGCTCCCTCTCAACTACGGAGACGTGTTTAACGCGGTTTCCACCCCTCCCTCTCA
>NW_021295873.1:0-745 GCF_002162155.2 Triticum dicoccoides | reverse complement strand
CAACTACATGTCTTATAACTTGGTTGCAACTCGACTTCCATTTTTATTGTGCGGGGAGAGGCGCCAGTTGGCATGTCCCACAATGGGCAAACAACTCCATGTCTTCTAACTTTGTCGCAACTGGGAGGACCTTTGTTTTGATGGAGGGGGCGGCGTCAAGAGAGCTGGGGCCTAGTTGCATGTCCCACACTAGGCATGCAACTGCATGTCTTCTAACTTGGACGCAACTGCATGTCTTATAACTTGGTTACAACTCGACTTTCATCTTTGTTGTACGGGGAGGGGCACTACTTGCATGTCCCACAACGGGCACGCAACTGTATGTCTTTGAGCATGGTCGCAACTGCATGTCTTATAACTTGGTTGCAACTCAACTTCCATTTTTTATTGTACGGGGAGAGGCACCAGTCGCCTGTCCCACACCAGGCACGCAACAGCATGTCTTCGACCATGGTCGCAACTACATGTCTTATAACTTGGTTGCAACTCAACTTCCATTTTTATTATGCGGGGAGAGGCGCCAGTTGGCATGTCCCACAATGGGCAAACAACTCCATGTCTTCTAACTTGGTCGCAACTGGGAGGGCCGTTGTTTTAATGGAGGGGGCGGCGTCGTGACAGAGATGGGGCCCAGTTGCATGCCCCACACTAGCCACGCAACTGCATGTCTTATAACTTGGTTGCAACTCGACTTTCATTTTTGTTGTACGGGGAGGGGCGCCAGTTGCATGTCCCACAACGGGCA
>NW_021295872.1:0-1369 GCF_002162155.2 Triticum dicoccoides | reverse complement strand
AGGGTAGATATGTTCCTGATATATATCTTACTTGGGAGTTAGAAACTGAACAACGATTTACATGTTTACAATATCCTGAGGAGAGACGAGTTGCTGCTGCCGTTTGTGCTTTCACTAGTTTTGCATGTGTATGGTGGTCTGAACATTGTAGATTATATCCTATTCCAACTACTTGGGCTGCTTTGAAAACTGCTATGCGTACGCGTTGGGTTCCACCATATTATCAACGTGAATTGCTTCAAAAATTGCAGCGTTTAAGACAAGGGAAAAATTCTGTAGAAGAATATTATCAGGAATTACAAACTGGCATGATTAGATGTGGTATTGTTGAGGAGAATGAAGCTATGCTTGCACGTTTTCTGGGTGGATTAAATAGAGAGATTCAGACCATTCTAGACTATAAGGAGTATACTAATATCACTCGTTTATTCCATCTTGCTTGTAAAGCTGAACGTGAAGCGCAGGACCGACAAGCATTGGGGCGAACTAACTTTTCTGCAGGCCGACCTTCATCATGGACACCACGTGCATCTTCTACTTCAACTGCACCAGCACCTCCATCCGGTGCCACCTCCAGCCGTGATACAAGAAAACAGGCACAACCACCATTATCTTCCAAGAGCGCACCTGCGGGTCCTGCACAGCGTTCTTCTTCTTCCATGGCATCAACAGGGCACACAAGTGATATTATTTGTCGTCGTTGTAAGGGAGGAGGTCATTATGCGAGGGAATGCAAATCTCCGCGTGTGATGATTGCTACCGCGGATGGTGGATATGAGTCCGCTAGTGACTATGATGAGGAGACATTGGCTCTTATTACACGTGAAGAACATGGAGGAGATGATTCTGATCATGAGACGCAATACATGGCTCCTGAAGACGCTGACAGGTATGAAAGTTTAGTTGCTCAACGTGTTTTGAGTGTGCAGGTCACACAAGCTGAGCAAAATCAGAGGCACAATTTGTTCCATACCAAGGGAGTTGTGAAGGAACGTTCTGTGCGCGTCATAATAGACGGAGGGAGCTGCAACAACTTGGCTAGCATGGAGATGGTGGAGAAGCTTTCTCTCACCACAAGACCACATCCACATCCTTACTACATCCAATGGTTCAACAACAGCGGCAAGGTTAAGGTAACACGTACTGTTCGTGTGCATTTTAGTATCTCTACATATGCTGATTATGTTGATTGTGATGTGGTACCTATGCAAGCATGTTCCTTATTACTTGGTAGACCATGGCAATTTGATAAAAATTCTGTACACCATGGTAGAAACAATCACTATACTCTTGTTCATAAGGATAAAAATATTACTTTGCTTCCTATGACTCCTGATTCCATTTTGAAAGATGATATTAATAGAGCTAA
>NW_021295871.1:0-1946 GCF_002162155.2 Triticum dicoccoides | reverse complement strand
CTCTGGCACCTGGGATCTCGTTCCCCTTCCTTCCGGTGTCCGTCCCATCACTTGCAAGTGGGTCTACAAGATTAAGACTCGCTCCGATGGTTCTCTTGAGCGCTACAAAGCTCGCCTTGTGGCCCGTGGTTTTCAGCAGGAGCAGGGGCGCGATTATGATGAGACATTCGCTCCTGTGGCCCACATGACCACTGTCCGCACTCTTCTTGCTGTGGCCTCTGTTCGTCAATGGTCTATCTCTCAACTTGATGTTCAGAACGCTTTTCTCAATGGCGAGTTGCATGAGGAGGTTTATATGCAGCCACCCCCAGGGTACTATGCTCCTGATGGTTTGGTCTGTAGACTCCGCCGCTCCCTCTATGGTCTCAAACAGCCCCTCGCGCATGGTTTGAGTGCTTTGCCTCTGTGGTGACTGCCGCTGGGTTCTTGCCCAGTGATCATGATCCCGCGTTGTTTGTTCACACGTCTCCTCGTGGTCGGACTCTTCTCCTTCTCTATGTTGATGACATGATCATCACTGGCGACGACTCTGAATACATTGCCTTCGTTAAGGCTCGCCTTCGCGACCAGTTTCTCATGACTGATCTTGGTCCCCTTCGCTATTTTCTTGGGATTGAGATCTCCTCGACCTCTGATGGCTTCTACATATCCCAAGAAAAATATATTCAGGGTCTTCTTGCTCGCGCTGCTCTTGGTGATGAGCGCACTGTTGTAACTCCCATGGAGCTCAATGTTCAGCTTCATGCCTCTGATGGTGACCCTCTCCCTAATCCCACTCGCTATCGTCACCTTGTTGGCAGTCTTGTCTATCTTGCTGTTACGCGTCCTGACATCTCCTATCCTGTCCATATTCTAAGTCAGTTCGTTTCAGCCCCCACCTATGTCCACTATAGTCATCTCCTCCTTGTTCTACGATATCTTCGTGGCACGATCTCTCAGCGCCTTTTCTTTCCCCGCTCCAGCTCTCTTGAGCTCCAGGCCTACTTTGATGCTACCTGGGCTAGTGATCCCTCTGATCGACGCTCACTGTCTGCTTACTGTGTCTTTCTTGGTGGCTCTCTTATTGCCTGAAAGACCAAGAAACAGACTGTAGTTTCTCGCTCGAGTACAGAGGCTGAGTTGCGAGCCATGGCTATGCTGACGGCTGAGGTGATCTAGTTACGGTGGCTACTTGAGGATTTTGGTGTGTCTGCTGCTACCTCAACTCCCTTATTGTCAGACAGTACTGGTGCTATCAGTATTGCACGTGACCCGGTGAAGCATGAGCTCACCAAGCACATCGGTGTGGATGCCCACTTTATGCGTGCTGCTGTGCAGGATCAGACTCTCGCTCTTCACTATGTGCCCTCTGAGTTACAGTTGGCAGATTTCTTCACGAAGGCACAGACTCGAGCACAGCATAGTTTTCTTCTCTCCAAACTCAGTGTTGTCGATCCACCATGAGTTTGAGGGGGGGGGTGTTAGATGTGTATAGCCCTTTTCGGTTTATCCCCATTGTATAAGGGGTCTTTTGCACTTTACCACACATGTACATGTATTGACCTCTGGCCCTCCTGAGAATGCAGTTGCCATTCATCCAACACCTACTTGCTCATCCACCATGTTTGGCAACCTAGTGCCCCGTGTTATTATGTCTCGTGCCCTCATGTCCCTACGACTGATTCTTTTTAATCGCTCTACTGGGGAGAAGATCCATCCGTATGTATGTAGTCTGGAATATACGTACGTGCGGAGCGAAAAGAATTTGCATTCATTTTGAGATCGTCTGTATGAACAAGAACAAGAGGATATATATCTTGAAATATTATAACAATGGCTTAGCATTTATATTCCTTGTAGAATGTGGCACTCTACTATGCGCCACCACGTAGTGCAAGCTAGGGACCCCCCCCCCGGCGGCATTCCTTTTAAAAAAATGTATAGTTTACAACAAACGAGAGTTTCAG
>NW_021295870.1:0-888 GCF_002162155.2 Triticum dicoccoides | reverse complement strand
CAATTCTGGTTCATTTCGTGCACTATTACTCACCGTTTTGGGGTCCTAGAGCGATTTCCATGATTGACGATCCCTGGGGTGCATTTATGTGTCGGTCATCCACACTCGCAGTTTTGTCTGACTCTGCCCCGTTTCATGGATTATTACTCATCGTTTTGGGGTCCCGGAGCGATTTCCACGATTGACGCACCCCGGGGTGCGTTTACGTGTCGCTCACCAGCAATCCTAATTTTGTTCGATTCTGGGCTCTTCCATGGACTATTACTCACCATTATGGGGTCCCAGCGCTATTTCCACATTCACAATCCCCGGGGTGCGTTTATGTGTACATCGTCAATAGTCGCAATTTTGGCTGATTCTGGCCCGTTTCATGGACTATTACTCACCATTTTGGTGTCCCAAAGCGATTTCGATGGTTGTTGAACCCTAAGGTGCGCTTACGTGTCGGTCATCAACAAACGCAGTTTGGGCTGATTCTGGCCCGATTCTTGGACTATTACTCACCGTTTTGGGGTCCCAAAGCGATTTCCATAGTTGTTGAACCCAAAGGTGCGCTTACGTGTCGGTCATCAACACTCGCAGTTTTGGCCGATTTTGGCCCGTCTCTTGGACTATTACTCACTGTTTTGGGGGCCTGGAGTGATTTCCACGATTGACGAACCCTGGGGTGCGTTTGCGTGTCGATCATCAACACTCGTAGTTTTGGCCGATTCTGTCCCGTTTCGTGACTATTACCCAGTTTTGGGGCCCCGGAGTGATTTCCACAACTGACGAACCGCAGGGTGCGTTTACGTGTCAGTTATCAACACTCACAATTTTGGCCAATTCTGGTTCATTTCGTGCACTATTACTCACCGTTTTCGGGTCCTAGAGCGATTTCCATGATTG
>NW_021295869.1:0-1212 GCF_002162155.2 Triticum dicoccoides | reverse complement strand
ACATAAGTATAGGCTATTTTTAGAGTCCGTATGTGTGGGGAAACAAGAGATAGGGTTGATTTCGGACTCCTCCACCAAGGGCCACGAAATTCCCCCCTCTTCCTCCATATATACAGCCCTTAGGGCATCGTTTAGACTTTGGGTTTTGTTTAGATTAAAAGTTCGCCATAGCTGCAACTTCGCGTACTTCGTTTGTGTTCAACGACCAGACAAAGGCGTCACAGAACCCCACCTTGATCAATAAAGCTTTCATCTTATATTCGCAATATCCAGATTGCAATCTTAGTTTCTTGCTTGTTCTTCGTTTGCTCGCAGGAAACAGACCCACGTGGTCAGGTTGATCGTGCTCCGGCGTGGTCAATAACCTCTCGGAGTTGGTTTAGCGATTGCTAAGGCGCGACGTCCTCGCACGTTCGTAGTCGGATCGTCAAAGTCGACTTCCACCAAAGCGAAATCCACCATCTCATCGAAAGACGGGACACCTTTGCCTCTATCAAGTGGTATCAGATTTCCAGGTTGCTCGGTGAGATTTTACAGTTTTTCGTAGTTTAGATCGAGTCTGTTCTTTATACCTATAGTCCACGAAAAAGCCACAAAAAAAATTAGGGTTAGTTCATCATATCCGAACCAATCTGAGCCTTTGCATAATCTTTTTAGGGTTTTTGCTTTGTTGAATTTGCGGTTGCATCGTCGTGTCTAGTTGCTGGTCTTAGAGTCTAGTCTTTTAGAGTTTTGAGTTCTGGTCATAAGTTGTCACGCCGCCGCCGCACCATCATCATTGCCCCTGCCATCTACCACCACCGCTCCGAATCCGTATCCATATACCACCACCAATCCGTGTCCATATACCACCACCGATCCATATCCATATACTACCACTGCTACCACCACCGCTGCCATATACCACCACCATATATCCACCACCAATCCGAGTTCCTTGCTTATTAGGGTTGTTTTCGAGATCCATCTAGATTCCGATTCGTGTTTCCTTGCCGGAGTAGGTTTCGGAAAAAAAAAAAGAGTCGGGTAGCCACGCTCCGTTTAGGCCCAAAATTTTTCGAAAACGCATTTTTCGAAAAAATTTCTGGCTATCCTATTTTTAGGTGTTTCTGAGTGTTTTGAGACAGGTGCCATTATAGGAAGTTTTTTTTGACCCGTTTCCAGTTTTTGGGTCCGGGCAGTCGAAAAAAAAAAAATTGGTCGAAAAAATTT
>NW_021295868.1:0-967 GCF_002162155.2 Triticum dicoccoides | reverse complement strand
AAGTACACCCCTGCAGGGTTATCATGATCTATTCGAATAGCCGCGTCCGCGGTAAAGGACTACTTGGTTGCCTATACAGTTCATAGACAAGTAAATGGAAACTACTAAAAGCCTCAAGATAAGTGTGAGTGCCGAGGATGGCTCTTCCGTAGGAAGACGGAGGTGGATCCTCGGTAGTGTATTGAATTGGTGAGTAGTGGACTCGTGTGCGCAAAACCATTTCAAGTTGAAGTATCGTAGGATAGTCTAGCCAAGAGTCAAAGCTGGCTTGCTGCAATAACTCCACCAACCCTTCTTGATAATATGCATGTATGTAGGATCTGATGTAAGTCTTGCTGAGTACCTTTGTACTCATGTTGCTATAATTTACATTTTTACAGAAGACGCTGCAACCCCTTCTGATGGGTTCTATGTAGACGTTGACATCAACGAGTAGGCTAAAGGCCGAGGTGGTGATCCTGAGCTTGTGAAGGACCACGTAGTATAGCTAGGCTTTCCAAGCCACTTTTATTTTACTAGTTGTCTGTACTCAGACAAGTTACTTCTGCTGCTGGTTTGTATGACTGTATGACTTGAATGTTGGGTCGTGAGACCCGTACCTTTGTGTATGTTATGTATGGCTCCCTGAGCCTTAAATAAAGTACTTGTGTCGTAGAGTCATGTTGTGATGCTTCGTTGTATTTGCACATATCGAGCATATTGTGTGTATGATTGAAATGCTTGGTATGTGTGGGATCTGACTATCTAGTTGTTTATCTTTAGTAGCCTCTCTTACCGGGAAATGTCTCCTAGTGTTACCGCTGAGCCATGGTAGCTTGCTACTGCTCTGGAACACTTAGGCTGGCCGGCATGTGTCCTTCTTCGTTCCTGTGTCTGTCCCTTCGGGGAAATGTCACGCCTTGAGTACCGGAGTCCTGTTAGCCCGCTACAGCCCGGTTTACCGGAGTCCTGCTAGCCCAGTGCTACA
>NW_021295867.1:0-1133 GCF_002162155.2 Triticum dicoccoides | reverse complement strand
AGACCGAAAGGTCGAGCGTGAATCATATAGTAGATATGATCAACATAATGATGTTCACCGATGAAACTACTCCATCTCACGTGATGATCGGACATGGTTTAGTTGATTTGGATCACGTGATCACTTAGAGGATTAGAGGGATGTCTATCTAAGTGGGAGTTCTTTAATAATATGATTAATTGAACTTAAAATTTATCATGAACTTAGTCCCTGATAGTATCTTGCTTGTTTATGTTGATTGTAGATAGATGGCTCGTGCTGTTGTTCCGTTAAATTTTAATGCGTTCCTTGAGAAAGCAAAGTTGAAAGATGATGGTAGCAATTACACGGACTGGGTCCGTAACTTGAGGATTATCCTCATTGCTGCATAGAAGAATTACGTCCTGGAAGCACCGCTGAGTGCCAGGCCTGCTGCTGGAGCAACGCCAGATGTTATGAACGTCTGGCAGAGCAAAGCTGATGACTACTCGATAGTTCAGTGTGCCATGCTTTACGGCTTAGAATCGGGACTTCAACGACGTTTTGAACGTCATGGAGCATATGAGATGTTCCAGGAGTTGAAGTTAATATTTCAAGCAAATGCCCGGATTGAGAGATATGAAGTCTCCAATAAGTTCTATAGCTGCAAGATGGAAGAAAACAGTTCTGTCAGTGAGCATATACTCAAAATGTCTGGGTATAATAATCACTTGATTCAATTGGGAGTTAATCTTCCGGATGATTGCGTCATTGACAGAATTCTCCAATCACTGCCACCAAGCTACAAGAGCTTCGTGATGAACTATAATATGCAAGGGATGAACAAGACTATTCCCGAGCTCTTCGCAATGCTGAAAGCTGCGGAGGTAGAAATCAAGAAGGAGCATCAAGTGTTGATGGTTAACAAGACCACTAGTTTCAAGAAAAAGGGCAAAGGGAAGAAAAAGGGGAACTTCAAAAGAACGGCAAGCAAGTTGCTGCTCAAGAGAAGAAACCCAAGTCTAGACCTAAGCCTGAAACTGAGTGCTTCTACTGCAAGCAGACTGGTCACTGGAAGCGGAACTGCCTCAAGTATTTGGCGGATAAGAAGGATGGCAAGGTGAACAAAGGTATATGTGATATACATGTTATTGATGTGTACCTTACCAATGCTC
>NW_021295866.1:0-1445 GCF_002162155.2 Triticum dicoccoides | reverse complement strand
AATTTTCAGATATCAATATCATTCTGGGTATGGACTGGATGTCAGCTCATCAAGCCAAAATTGATTGCTTCTCTAGGACTGTTCAACTCACCCATCCTTCGGGGAAGATAGTCAATGTCTTGACCCGAATAGCTAAGCGACAATTATATTCTCTTAACGCCAGCCCTTTGCCAGACCTTGAGGACGTTCCGGTAGTCCGTGACTTCCCGGGTGTCTTTCCAGAAGAATTGCCAGGTGTTCCACCTGACAGGGATGTTGAGTTTGTAATAGACCTCATTCCAGGAACCGTTCCGATTGCTAGAAGACCTTATAAGATGGCACCACTAGAACTAGCCGAGCTTAAGAAACAACTCGATGAGTCCTTGAAAAAGGGTTTCATCCGACCTAGCTCATCTCCGTGGGCTTGCCCCGTCCTATTCGTCAAGAAGAAGGATGGTACGGACCGGATGGTTGTAGATTACCGACTTGTCAACTTGGTCACAATCAAGAACAAATATCCGCTTCCCAGGATCAACGACCTGTATGATCAGCTCGCTGGATCCTCAGTCTTCTCCAAGATGGATTTGAGGTTGGGCTACCATCAAATCAAAATCAGAAACGGGGACATTCCTAAAATGGCCTTTGTTACTCGTTACGGCCAATACGAGTACACCGTCATGTCCTTCGGATTAACCAACGCTCCAGCCACCTTTTCTCGGTTAATGAACTCAATCTTCATGGAGTATTTGGATAAATTCGTCGTGGTTTACCTCGATGATATACTCATCTACTCCAAGAACGAGGAAGAACATGCCGAACATCTAAGGCTAGTGTTGCAGAAACTTCGAGAGCATCGCCTTTATGCCAAATTTTCTAAATGTGAATTCTGGTTGCCAGAAGTGACCTATCTGGGTCATGTAATATCTGGTAAAGGTATTGCTGTTAACCCTGAGCGAGTTCAAGCCGTCCTTAATTGGACTCCACCCGAATCGGTCAAGCAAGTTCGGAGTTTTCTAGGCTTAGCGAGCTATTGCCGTTGCTTTGTCGAGAACTTCTCCAAAGTTGCCAAACCTCTAACCGAACTCCTCAAGAAAGATAAGAAGTTCGAATGGACTCCACAATGTGAGCACAGCTTTCAGGAACTGAAAAGACGCCTGACTTCTGCTCCCGTACTGGTACCGCCAGACTTCTCCAAGGACTTTGTTATCTACTGCGACGCCTCGCGACAAGGACTAGGTTGCATTCTCATGCAAGATCGACACGTAATTGCCTACGCTTCACGACAATTGCACCCACATGAGGAGAATTATCCTACTCATGATCTAGAACTTGCAGCCGTAGTCTATGCACTTAAGACCTGGCGACATTACCTCCTCGGTAATCGTTGCGAAATATTCACTGATCACCAAAGTCTGAAGTATATTTTCACCCAACCGGATTTGAATCTCAGGCAGAGACGTTGGGTT
>NW_021295865.1:0-1217 GCF_002162155.2 Triticum dicoccoides | reverse complement strand
ACTAGTCATCGTCGGTGAACATTCTCATGTTGATCGTATCTTCCATACGATTCGTGTTCGACCTTTCGGTCTCCATGTTCCGAGGCCATGTCTGCACATGCTAGGCTCGTCAAGTTAACCCTAAGTGTTTTCGCTGTGTAAAACTGTCTTACACCCGTTGTATGTGAACGTAAGAATCCATCACACCCGATCATCACGTGGTGCTTAGAAGCGACGAACTGTAGCAACGGTGCACAGTTAGGGGAGAACACTTCTTGAAATTTTATAAGGGATCATCTTATTTACTACCGTCGTCCTAAGTAAACAAGATGCATAGTACATAATAAACATCACATGCAATTATATAGTTGTGACATGATATGGCCAATATCATATAGCTCCATTGATCTTCATCTTCGGGGCTCCATGATCATCTTGTCACCGGCTTGACACCATGATCTCCATCATCATGATCTCCATCACCGTGTCTTCATGAAGTTGTCACGCCAACGACTACTTCTACTTCTATGACTAACGTTTAGCAATAAAGTAAAGTAGTTTACATGGCGTTATTCAATGACACGCAGGTCATACAAAAAATAAAGACAACTCCTATGGCTCCTGCCGGTTGTCATACTCATCGACATGCAAGTCGTGAATCCTATTACAAAGACCATGATCTCATACATCACAATTCATCATTCATCACAACTTCTGGCCATATCACATCACATGATCAATCGCTGCAAAAAGAAGTTAGACGTCCTCTAATTGTTGTTGCATCTTTTACGTGGCTGCAATTGGGTTCTAGCAAGAACGTTTTCTTACCTACGAATCACCACAACGTGATTTTGTCAACTTCTATTTACCCTTCATAAGGGCCCTGTTCATCGATTCCGCTCCAACTAAAGTGGGAGAGACAGACACCCGCCAGCCACCTTATGCAACTAGTGCATGTCAGTCGGTGGAACCGGTCTCACGTAAGCGTACGTGTAAGGTTGGTCCGGGCCGCTTCATCCCACAATACCGTTGAGCAAGAAAAGACTAGTAGAGGCAAGTAAGATGACAAAATCCACGTCCACAACAAAATTGTGTTCTACTCGTGCAAAGAGAACTACGCATAGACCTAGCTCATGATGCCACTGTTGGGGAACGTTGCAGAAAATTAAAATTTTTCCTACGGTTTCACCAAGATCCATCTATGAGTTCATCTAAGCAACGAGTCAAGGGAGAGAGTT
>NW_021295864.1:0-1293 GCF_002162155.2 Triticum dicoccoides | reverse complement strand
CATGCCTTACTTTGCTATGTCCTGGTCTGTAGCATGTTGTTATCTTGCTCTAAACTTTGCTTCCTGATGTTAATTCCTGACATGTTATTTTCATTAAGTCTGTGATACTGTTATCTTTTGCACTTTTGCCATGCTTGTTTGGACCTGCTATTGTGTGATTTAGCCGTAGCTCAGTGTTCATTTTTTGTTAAGCATCTTGAGAAGATCACTGCCATGTGCTTTGTTGCTATGTTGGAGTGCAGTAGCTTAGTTTCTTGTTGCATTTTAGATGGCATCGTGTTGTTAATCGCAAAATTGTGCCATTATTGTTTTGCTTGCCATTTGCAAACCGTGCATCAAATCAACTCATCTTTCCAGCGGCGCACTTGGTTTGCCAAGTTGAGGCCTGGTTCAATCTTTTCCTTCTGGAGCACGCATATGCATTGCATATCACATCCCGCATATCATGCCATGTTTTGCATCATGTTGCTTGCACATTGCACCATGGTTGATTGTGTTTCCCTTTGCTTGTGTTCTTGCCTTGGGTAGAGCCGGGAGATGAGTACGTGATCGAGGAACCCGTTGAGTACACTTACGAGGATCAAGCTTACGTCAACTCGGAGAACTTTGCAGGCAAGATGACCATACCCTCGAAATCACTTCTATCTTTGCTAGCTAGTTGCTCACCTATTTCCATGCCGCGATACCTACCACTTGCTTATCATGCCTCCCATATTGCCATGTCAAGCCTCTAACCCACCTTGTCCTAGCAAACTGTTGTTTGGCTATGTTACCGCTTTGCTCAGCCCCTCTTATAGCGTTGCTAGTTGCAGGTGATGATGGAGTTTGTTCCTTGTTGGAACATGTTTATTGTTGGGATATCATTTCATATCTTGTTTACTTTAATGCACCTATATACTTGGTAAAGGGTGGAAGGCTCGGCCTTATGCCTGGTGTTTTGTTCCACTCTTGCCGCCCTAGTTTCCGTCATACCGGTGTTATGTTCCATGATTTTGCGTTCCTTATGCGGTTGGGTTATAATGGGAACCCCTTGACAGTTCGCCTTGAATAAAACTCCTCCAGCAAGGCCCAACCTTGGTTTTACCATTTGCCACCTAGCCTTTTTCCCTTGGGTTTCGTGGACTCAAGGATCATCTTTATTTTAACCCCCCGGGCCAGTGCTTCTCTAAGTGTTGGTCCAAACTGGGCGATGTCCGGCGCCCCCTGGGCAACCAGGGTCTATGTCAACCGACGTCTTGCCAATCCGGTATGCCCTGAGAATGAGATATGTGCAGCTCCTATCGGGATTTGTCG
>NW_021295863.1:0-594 GCF_002162155.2 Triticum dicoccoides | reverse complement strand
TCTGCTTGCTGTTGCCGCTGCGTTGCTGCTGCTACCGCACAGCCTCCCGCACCCGGCCGCTGGTGCCGTACGTGGGCGAGAGGGGGCGGCGGGCGACGGCGGGCGGCGTCGAGGGCGAGGGCGACGGCGGGCGGCGTCGAGGGCGAGGGCGACGGCGGGAGGCGTCGAGGGCGAGGGCGACGACGGCAGGCCTTCGGTGCGGCAGAGAATCGGAGAAGACGAGAAATGGAGGCGACGAGCCCTTGTATTTATAGCCCCCCCTTTAGTCGCGGTTGGGGAGGCGACCCGCGACTAAAGGGTACCTTTAGTCGCGGTTGGGGAGGCGACCCGCGACTAAAGGGTAACCTTTAGTCGCGGTTGTGGAGGAGACCCGCGACTAAAGGGCTTTTTTGGCGGGTTTTTGTTCCCGCGCGCAACGACCTTTAGTCGCGGTTGGGCAGGCCAACCGCGACTAAAGGTATTCTTAAAATACTTTTTCTTTTTCAAAATGTTAAAAATACAAATAATATATCGAAAAATTCAGAAAAATAAAACTAATTCAATTCAATATGTTAAAAATACAAATAATATATCAAAAAATTCAGAAAAATAAAA
>NW_021295862.1:0-846 GCF_002162155.2 Triticum dicoccoides | reverse complement strand
TGACTCCTTACTGTTTTTATTTCATAAAAAGAAGAAAATGGAAAATAGTGACTGCATCATTGCATGAGCAGGTGGTTTTAGAATAGGATCCACACCATGAAGACGATTAGAACTGTTTTTGGTGTATATTTTGGCAGATCTTCTGACAACAACAGACCTCTTATATCTTGTAGAACATAACTTGCAAAATATTTACCAAAAGAATCATCAGCACTAAAATAGTATTAGGCAGATAACCAAAGCTATTGATTCCCTTAGACACAGCTTCATTCAGTCCACAGTGTTATAAACAGTCTACCACATGCATGGTTAGCGAAAGAATTACAATCTTCAGAAACGTGCTATTGGCTCTTCTTGGGGAAAAAATAGCCTGCCATTTGGGCAAGCAGTATGTTGCCATGCCGTGGAGCAATTAAAATGCTACTCGAAATGAATATAAATTAAAATACTACCAGAATTGCACTACAGAGTTTTACAGTATATGAAATCATCAAATGAGGGAGATATTCTATTTGTTCTACACTTAAACCAGCGTGTGATGAAGCAAGATTTTATGAGGAAAAAAAGGTAGCTTTTTTTCAATGGAATTGCAACTTCTTTGATAAACTAATAATTAGAGCCATGCAGATTCCAGAAGTAAATACCTCCCGAGCAGCAGTAATCAGTGTGGTGGCAAGCGGCAGAACGAAAGCCATGGTTGAGGAGGACATAATGTAATTCTGGTGGCACATCAGGTCGACGGCTAGCTGTTGCTGCAGCTTGCCCGCACAGCAGCCTTGCACCATGGGCGTATGTGGCGGAAGGGGTAGTGTCTTCCGTCGAGCAGTTGGCATAGGTGGGAGCGAC
>NW_021295861.1:20862-21897 GCF_002162155.2 Triticum dicoccoides | reverse complement strand
GCATAGTTGTTGAACCCCAAGGTGCGCTTACGTGTCGGTTATCAACACTCGCGGTTTTTGTCGATTCTAACCTGTTTCGTGCTCTATTACTCACGGTTTTTGGGTTCCAAAGCGAATTCCATGGTTGTTGAACCCCAAGGTGCGCTTACATGTCGGTCATCAACAATCACAGTTTTTGTTGATTCTGGCCCGTTTCATGGACTATTGTTGAACCCCGGGGTGCGTTTACGTGTCGGTCATCAATACTCATGGTTTTTGTCGAGTCTGGCCCGTTTCGTGGACTATTACTCACCATTTTGGGGTCCCAAAGCGATTTCCATGGATGTCGAACCCCAAGGTGTGCTTATGTGTCGGTCATCAACACTCACAATTTTGGCTAATTCTGGTCCGTTTCGTGGACTATTACTCACGATTCTGGCCCGTTTTGGGGTCCCGGAGCGATTTTCACGATTGACGATCCCCATGGTGTGTTTGCATGTCCGGCGTCAATACTCACAGTTTTGGTGAATTCTGACCGTTTCGTGGACTATTACTCACTGTTTTGGGGTCTCGGAGTGATTTCCATGATTTGTGAACTCCGAGGTGCGTTTACGTGTCGGTCATCAACACTCATAATTTTTGCCATTTCTGGTCCGTTTCGTGGACTATTACTCACCGTTTTGGGGTCCTAGAGCGATTTCCATGATTGACAATCCTGCGTTTACGCGTGTGTCGTCAACACTCACAGTTTTGCCAATTCTGACACGTTTTGTGGACTATTACTTACCGTTTTGGGGGCCCAAAGCGATTTGCATAGTTGTTGAACCCCAAGGTGCGCTTACGTCTCGGTCATCAACACTCGCAGTTTTGGCCGATTCTAGCCCGTTTCATGGACTTTTACTCACCATTTTGGGGTCCCAAAGCGATTTCCATGGTTGTTGAACCCCAATATGTGCTTACGTGTTGGTCGTCGAAACTCGCGGTTTGGGCCGATTCAGGCCCGTTTCTTGGACTATTACTCAGTTTTGGGGTCCCGAAGTGATTTCGACGATTGAC
>NW_021295861.1:4231-19769 GCF_002162155.2 Triticum dicoccoides | reverse complement strand
GGTGCGTTTACGTGTCGGTCATCAACACTCACAATTTTTGCCATTTCTGGTCCGTTTCGTGGACTATTACTCGCCGTTTTGGGGTCCTAGAGTGATTTCCATGATTGACAATCCCCGGGGTGCGTTTACGCGTGTGTCGTCAACACTCACAGTTTTGCCAATTCTGACACGTTTTGTGGACTATTACTTACCGTTTTGGGGGCCCAAAGCGATTTGCATAGTTGTTGAACCCCAAGGTGCGCTTACGTGTCGGTCATCAACACTCGCAGTTTTGGCCGATTCTAGCCCATTTCATGAACTTTTACTCACCGTTTTGGGGTCCCAAAGCGATTTCCATGGTTGTTGAACCCCAATGTGTGCTTACGTGTTGGTCGTCGAAACTCGCGGTTTGGGCCAATTCAGGCCCATTTCTTGGACTATTACTCAGTTTTGGGGTCCCGAAGTGATTTCGACGATTGACGAACCACGGGTTGCGTTTATGTGTCGCTCATAACCACTCACAATTTTGGCCAATTCTTGTCCGTTCTGTCGACTATTACTCACCGTTTTGGGGTCCCGGACCGATTTTCACAATTGACAATCCCAGGGTGCGTTTGCATGTCCGTCATCAACACTCATAGTTTCGGCCAATCCTAACCTGTTTCGTTTACTATTACTAACCGTTTTGGGGTACCGAAGCGATTTGCATAGTTGTTGAACTCCAAGGTGCGCTTACGTGTCGGTTATCAATACTCGCGGTTTTTGTCGATTCTAACCTGTTTCGTGCTCTATTACTCACGGTTTTGGGGTTCCAAATCGAATTCCATGGTTGTTGAACTCCAAGGTGCGCTTACATGTCGGTCATCAACAATCACAGTTTTTGTTGATTCTGGCCCGTTTCATGGACTATTGTTGAACCCCGGGGTGCGTTTACGTGTCGGTCATCAATACTCATGGTTTTTGTCGAGTCTGGCCCGTTTCGTGGACTATTACTCACCATTTTGGGGTCCCAAAGCGATTTCCATGGATGTCGAACCCCAAGGTGTGCTTATGTGTCGGTCACCAACACTCACAATTTTCGCTAATTCTGGTCCGTTTCGTGGACTATTACTCACGATTCTGGCCCGTTTTGGGGTCCCGGAGCGATTTTCACGATTGACGATCCCCATGGTGTGTTTGCATGTCCGGCGTCAATACTCACAGTTTTGGTGAATTCTGACCGTTTCCTGGACTATTACTCACTGTTTTGGGGTCTCGGAGTGATTTCCACGAGTTGTGAACTCCGAGGTGCGTTTACGTGTCGGTCATCAAGACTCACAATTTTGCCATTTCTGGTCCGTTTCGTGGACTATTACTCGCCGTTTTGGGGTCCTAGAGTGATTTCCATGATTGACAATCCCCGGGGTGCGTTTACGCGTGTGTCGTCAACACTCACAGTTTTGCCAATTCTGACACGTTTTGTGGACTATTACTTACCGTTTTGGGGGCCCAAAGCGATTTGCATAGTTGTTGAACCCCAAGGTGCGCTTACGTGTCGGTCATCAACACTCGCAGTTTTGGCCGATTCTAGCCCATTTCATGAACTTTTACTCACCGTTTTGGGGTCCCAAAGCGATTTCCATGGTTGTTGAACCCCAATGTGTGCTTACGTGTTGGTCGTCGAAACTCGCGGTTTGGGCCAATTCAGGCCCATTTCTTGGACTATTACTCAGTTTTGGGGCCCCGAAGTGATTTCGACGATTGACGAACCACGGGTTGCGTTTATGTGTCGCTCATAACCACTCACAATTTTGGCCAATTCTTGTCCGTTCTGTTGACTATTACTCACCGTTTTGGGGTCCCGGACCAATTTTCACAATTGATAATCCCAGGGTGCGTTTGCATGTCCGTCGTCAACACTCATAGTTTCGGCCAATCCTAACCCGTTTCGTGTACTATTACTAACCGTTTTGGAGTACCGAAGCGATTTGCATAGTTGTTGAACCCCAAGGTGCGCTTACGTGTCGGTTATCAACACTCGCGGTTTTTGTCGATTCTAACCTGTTTCGTGCTCTATTACTCACGGTTTTTGGGTTCCAAAGCGAATTCCATGGTTGTTGAACCCCAAGGTGCGCTTACATGTCGGTCATCAACAATCACAGTTTTTGTTGATTCTGGCCCGTTTCATGGACTATTGTTGAACCCCGGGGTGCGTTTACGTGTCGGTCATCAATACTCATGGTTTTTGTCGAGTCTGGCCCGTTTCGTGGACTATTACTCACCATTTTGGGGTCCCAAAGCGATTTCCATGGATGTCGAACCCCAAGGTGTGCTTATGTGTCGGTCATCAACACTCACAATTTTGGCTAATTCTGGTCCGTTTCGTGGACTATTACTCACGATTCTGGCCCGTTTTGGGGTCCCGGAGCGATTTTCACGATTGACGATCCCCATGGTGTGTTTGCATGTCCGGCGTCAATACTCACAGTTTTGGTGAATTCTGACCGTTTCGTGGACTATTACTCACTGTTTTGGGGTCTCGGAGTGATTTCCACGAGTTGTGAACTCCGAGGTGCGTTTACGTGTCGGTCATCAACACTCACAATTTTTGCCATTTCTGGTCCGTTTCGTGGACTATTACTCGCCGTTTTGGGGTCCTAGAGTGATTTCCATGATTGACAATCCCCGGGGTGCGTTTACGCGTGTGTCGTCAACACTCACAGTTTTGCCAATTCTGACACGTTTTGTGGACTATTACTTACCGTTTTGGGGGCCCAAAGCGATTTGCATAGTTGTTGAACCCCAAGGTGCGCTTACGTGTCGGTCATCAACACTCGCAGTTTTGGCCGATTCTAGCCCATTTCATGAACTTTTACTCACCGTTTTGGGGTCCCAAAGCGATTTCCATGGTTGTTGAACCCCAATGTGTGCTTACGTGTTGGTCGTCGAAACTCGCGGTTTGGGCCAATTCAGGCCCATTTCTTGGACTATTACTCAGTTTTGGGGTCCCGAAGTGATTTCGACGATTGACGAACCACGGGTTGCGTTTATGTGTCGCTCATAACCACTCACAATTTTGGCCAATTCTTGTCCGTTCTGTCGACTATTACTCACCGTTTTGGGGTCCCGGACCGATTTTCACAATTGACAATCCCAGGGTGCGTTTGCATGTCCGTCATCAACACTCATAGTTTCGGCCAATCCTAACCTGTTTCGTTTACTATTACTAACCGTTTTGGGGTACCGAAGCGATTTGCATAGTTGTTGAACTCCAAGGTGCGCTTACGTGTCGGTTATCAATACTCGCGGTTTTTGTCGATTCTAACCTGTTTCGTGCTCTATTACTCACGGTTTTGGGGTTCCAAATCGAATTCCATGGTTGTTGAACCCTAAGGTGCGCTTACATGTCGGTCATCAACAATCACAGTTTTTGTTGATTCTGGCCCGTTTCATGGACTATTGTTGAACCCCGGGGTGCGTTTACGTGTCGGTCATCAATACTCATGGTTTTTGTCGAGTCTGGCCCGTTTCGTGGACTATTACTCACCATTTTGGGGTCCCAAAGCGATTTCCATGGATGTCGAACCCCAAGGTGTGCTTATGTGTCGGTCATCAACACTCACAATTTTCGCTAATTCTGGTCCGTTTCGTGGACTATTACTCACGATTCTGGCCCGTTTTGGGGTCCCGGAGCGATTTTCACGATTGACGATCCCCATGGTGTGTTTGCATGTCCGGCGTCAATACTCACAGTTTTGGTGAATTCTGACCGTTTCCTGGACTATTACTCACTGTTTTGGGGTCTCGGAGTGATTTCCACGAGTTGTGAACTCCGAGGTGCGTTTACGTGTCGGTCATCAAGACTCACAATTTTGCCATTTCTGGTCCGTTTCGTGGACTATTACTCGCCGTTTTGGGGTCCTAGAGTGATTTCCATGATTGACAATCCCCGGGGTGCGTTTACGCGTGTGTCGTCAACACTCACAGTTTTGCCAATTCTGACACGTTTTGTGGACTATTACTTACCGTTTTGGGGGCCCAAAGCGATTTGCATAGTTGTTGAACCCCAAGGTGCGCTTACGTGTCGGTCATCAACACTCGCAGTTTTGGCCGATTCTAGCCCGTTTCATGAACTTTTACTCACCGTTTTGGGGTCCCAAAGCGATTTCCATGGTTGTTGAACTCCAATGTGTGCTTATGTGTTGGTCGTCGAAACTCGCGGTTTGGGCCGATTCAGGCCCATTTCTTGGACTATTACTCAGTTTTGGGGTCCCGAAGTGATTTCGACGATTGACACACCACGGGTTGCGTTTATGTGTCGCTCATAACCACTCACAATTTTGGCCAATTCTTGTCCGTTCTGTCGACTATTACTCACCGTTTTGGGGTCCCGGACCGATTTTCACAATTGACAATCCCAGGGTGCGTTTGCATGTCCGTCATCAACACTCATAGTTTCGGCCAATCCTAACCTGTTTCGTTTACTATTACTAACCGTTTTGGGGTACCGAAGCGATTTGCATAGTTGTTGAACCCCAAGGTGCGCTTACGTGTCGGTTATCAACACTCGCGGTTTTTGTCGATTCTAACCTATTTCGTGCTCTATTACTCACGGTTTTGGGGTTCCAAAGCGAATTCCATGGTTGTTGAACCCCAAGGTGCGCTTACATGTCGGTCATCAACAATCACAGTTTTTGTTGATTCTGGCCCGTTTCATGGACTATTGTTGAACCCCGGGGTGCGTTTACGTGTCGGTCATCAATATTCATGGTTTTTGTCGAGTCTGACCCGTTTCGTGGACTATTACTCACCATTTTGGGGTCCCAGAGCGATTTCCACGGATGTCGAACCCCAAGGTGTGCTTATGTGTCGGTCATCAACACTCACAATTTTGGCTAATTCTGGTCCGTTTCGTGGACTATTACTCACGATTCTGGCCCGTTTTGGGGTCCTGGAGCGATTTTCACGATTGACGATCCCCATGGTGTGTTTGCATGTCCGGCATCAATACTCATAGTTTTGGTGAAATCTGAGCGTTTCGTGGACTATTACTCACTGTTTTGGGGTCTCGGAGTGATTTCCACGATTTGTGAACTCCGAGGTGCGTTTACGTGTTGGTCATCAACACTCACAATTTTTGCCATTTCTGGTCCGTTTCGTGGACTATTACTCGCTGTTTTGGGGTCCTAGAGCGATTTCCATGATTGACAATCCCCGGGGTGCATTTACGCGTGTGTCGTCAACACTGACAGTTTTGCCAGTTCTGACACGTTTTGTGGACTATTACTTACCGTTTTGGGGGCCCAAAGCGATTTGCATAGTTGTTGAACCCCAAGGTGCGCTTACGTGTCGGTCATCAACACTCGCAGTTTTGGCCGATTCTAGCCCGTTTCATGAACTTTTACTCACCGTTTTGGGGTCCCAAAGCTATTTCCATGGTTGTTGAACCCCAATGTGTGCTTACGTGTTGGTCGTCGAAACTCGCGGTTTGGGCCGATTCAGGCACATTTCTTGGACTATTACTCAGTTTTGGGGTCCCGAAGTGATTTCGACGATTGACGAACCACGGGTTGTGTTTATGTGTCGCTCATAACCACTCACAATTTTGGCCAATTCTTGTCCGTTCTGTCGACTATTACTCACCGTTTTGGGGTCCCGGACCGATTTTCACAATTGACAATCCCAGGGTGCGTTTGCATGTCCGTCATCAACACTCATAGTTTCGGCCAATCCTAACCTGTTTCGTTTACTATTACTAACCGTTTTGGGGTACCGAAGCGATTTGCATAGTTGTTGAACCCCAAGGTGCGCTTACGTGTCGGTTATCAACACTCGCGGTTTTTGTCGATTCTAACCTGTTTCGTGCTCTATTACTCATGGTTTTGGGGTTCCAAAGCGAATTCCATGGTTGTTGAACCCCAAGGTGCGCTTACATGTCGGTCATCAACAATCACAGTTTTTGTTGATTCTGGCCCGTTTCATGGACTATTGTTGAACCCCGGGGTGCGTTTACGTGTCGGTCATCAATATTCATGGTTTTTGTCGAGTCTGACCCGTTTCGTGGACTATTACTCACCATTTTGGGGTCCCAGAGCGATTTCCATGGATGTCGAACCCCAAGGTGTGCTTATGTGTCGGTCATCAACACTCACAATTTTGGCTAATTCTGGTCCGTTTCGTGGACTATTACTCACGATTCTGGCCCGTTTTGGGGTCCTGGAGCGATTTTCACGATTGACGATCCCCATGGTGTGTTTGCATGTCCGGCGTCAATACTCATAGTTTTGGTGAAATCTGAGCGTTTCGTGGACTATTACTCACTGTTTTGGGGTCTCGGAGTGATTTCCACGATTTGTGAACTCCGAGGTGCGTTTACGTGTTGGTCATCAACACTCACAATTTTTGCCATTTCTGGTCCGTTTCGTGGACTATTACTCGCTGTTTTGGGGTCCTAGAGCGATTTCCATGATTGACAATCCCCGGGGTGCGTTTACGCGTGTGTCGTCAACACTGACAGTTTTGCCAGTTCTGACACGTTTTGTGGACTATTACTTACCGTTTTGGGGGCCCAAAGCGATTTGCATAGTTGTTGAACCCCAAGGTGCGCTTACGTGTCGGTCATCAACACTCGCAGTTTTGGCCGATTCTAGCCCGTTTCATGAACTTTTACTCACCGTTTTGGGGTCCCAAAGCGATTTCCATGGTTGTTGAACCCCAATGTGTGCTTACGTGTTGGTCGTCGAAACTCGCGGTTTGGGCCGATTCAGGCACATTTCTTGGACTATTACTCAGTTTTGGGGTCCCGAAGTGATTTCGACGATTGACGAACCACGGGTTGTGTTTATGTGTCGCTCATAACCACTCACAATTTTGGCCAATTCTTGTCCGTTCTGTCGACTATTACTCACCGTTTTGGGGTCCCGGACCGATTTTCACAATTGACAATCCCAGGGTGCGTTTGCATGTCCGTCATCAACACTCATAGTTTCGGCCAATCCTAACCTGTTTTGTTTACTATTACTAACCGTTTTGGGGTACCGAAGCGATTTGCATAGTTGTTGAACCCCAAGGTGCGCTTACGTGTCGGTTATCAACACTCGCGGTTTTTGTCGATTCTAACCTGTTTCGTGCTCTATTACTCACGGTTTTGGGGTTCCAAAGCGAATTCCATGGTTGTTGAACCCCAAGGTGTGCTTACATGTCGGTCATCAACAATCACAGTTTTTGTTGATTCTGGCCCGTTTCATGGACTATTGTTGAACCCCGGGGTGCGTTTACGTGTCGGTCATCAATACTCATGGTTTTTGTCGAGTCTGGCCCGTTTCGTGGACTATTACTCACCATTTTGGGGTCCCAAAGCGATTTCCATGGATGTCGAACCCCAAGGTGTGCTTATGTGTCGGTCATCAACACTCACAATTTTGGCTAATTCTGGTCCGTTTCGTGGACTATTACTCACGATTCTGGCCCGTTTTGGGGTCCCGGAGCGATTTTCACGATTGACGATCCGCATGGTGTGTTTGCATGTCCGGCGTCAATACTCACAGTTTTGGTGAATTCTGACCGTTTCGTGGACTATTACTCATTGTTTTGGGGTCTCGGAGTGATTTCCACGATTTGTGAACTCCGAGGTGCGTTTACGTGTCGGTCATCAACACTCACAATTTTTGCCATTTCTGGTCCGTTTCGTGGACTATTACTCGCTGTTTTGGGGTCCTAGAGCGATTTCCATGATTGACAATCCCCGGGGTGCGTTTACGCATGTGTCGTCAACACTCACAGTTTTGCCAATTCTGACACGTTTTGTGGACTATTACTTACTGTTTTGGGGGCCCAAAGCGATTTGCATAGTTGTTGAACCCCAAGGTGCGCTTACGTGTCGGTCATCAACACTCGCAGTTTTGGCCGATTCTAGCCCGTTTCATGGACTTTTACTGACCGTTTTGGGGTCCCAAAGCGATTTCCATGGTTGTTGAACCCCAATGTGTGCTTACGTGTTGGTCGTCGAAACTCGCGGTTTGGGCCGATTCAGGCCCGTTTCTTGGACTATTACTCAGTTTTGGGGTCCCGAAATGATTTCGCGATTGACGAACCACGGGTTGCGTTTATGTGTCGCTCATAACCACTCACAATTTTGGCCAATTCTTGTCCGTTCTGTCGACTATTACTCACCGTTTTGGGGTCCCAGACCGATTTTCACAATTGACAATCCCAGGGTGCGTTTGCATGTCCGTCATCAACACTCATAGTTTCGGCCAATCCTAACCCGTTTCGTGTACTATTACTAATCGTTTTGGGGTACCGAAGCGATTTGCATAGTTGTTGAACCCCAAGGTGCGCTTACGTGTCGGTTATCAACACTCGCGGTTTTGTCGATTCTAACCTGTTTCGTGCTCTATTACTCACGGTTTTGGGGTTCCAAAGCGAATTCCATGATTGTTGAACCCCAAGGTGCGCTTACATGTCGGTCATCAACAATCACAGTTTTTGTTGATTCTGGCCGTCTCATGGACTATTGTTGAACCCCGGGGTGCGTTTACGTGTCGGTCATCAATATTCACGGTTTTTGTCGAGTCTGACCCGTTTCGTGGACTATTACTCACCATTTTGGGGTCCCAGAGCGATTTCCATGGATGTCGAACCCCAAGGTGTGCTTATGTGTCGGTCATCAACACTCACAATTTTGGCTAATTCTGGTCCGTTTCGTGGACTATTACTCACGATTCTGGCCCGTTTTGGGGTCCCAGAGCGATTTTCACGATTGACGATCCCCATGGTGTGTTTGCATGTCCGGCGTCAATACTCACAGTTTTGGTGAATTCTGACCGTTTCGTGGACTATTCCTCACTGTTTTGGGGTTTCGGAGTGATTTCCACGATTTGTGAACTCCGAGGTGCGTTTACGTGTCGGTCATCAACACTCACAATTTTTGCCATTTCTGGTCCATTTCGTGGACTATTACTCGCCGTTTTGGGGTCCTAGAGCGATTTCCATGATTGACAATCCCCGGGGTGCGTTTACGCGTGTGTCGTCAACACTCACAGTTTTGCCAATTCTGACACGTTTTGTGGACTATTACTTACTGTTTTGGGGGCCCAAAGCGATTTGCATAGTTGTTGAACCCCAAGGTGCGCTTACGTGTCGGTCATCAACACTCGCAGTTTTGGCCGATTCTAGCCCGTTTCATGGACTTTTACTCACCGTTTTGGGGTCCCAAAGCGATTTCCATGGTTGTTGAACCCCAATGTGTGCTTACGTGTTGGTCGTCGAAACTCGCGGTTTGGGCCGATTCAGGCCCGTTTCTTGGACTATTACTCAGTTTTGGGGTCCCGAAGTGATTTCGACGATTGACGGACCACGGGTTGCGTTTATGTGTCGCTCATAACCACTCACAATTTTGGCCAATTCTTGTCCGTTCTGTCGACTATTACTCACCGTTTTGGGGTCCCGGACCGATTTTCACAATTGACAATCCCAGGGTGCGTTTGCATGTCCGTCATCAACACTCATAGTTTCGGCCAATCCTAACCCGTTTCGTGTACTATTACTAACCGTTTTGGGGTACCGAAGCGATTTGCATAGTTGTTGAACCCCAAGGTACGCTTACGTGTCGGTTATCAACACTCGCGGTTTTTGTCGATTCTAACCTGTTTCGTGCTCTATTACTCACGGTTTTGGGGTTTCCAAAGCGAATTCCATGGTTGTTGAACCCCAAGGTGCGCTTACATGTCGGTCATCAACAATCACAGTTTTTGTTGATTCTGGCCCGTTTCATGGACTATTGTTGAACCCCGGGGTGCGTTTATGTGTCGGTCATCAATATTCATGGTTTTTGTCGAGTCTGACCCGTTTCGTGGACTATTACTCACCATTTTGGGGTCCCAGAGCGATTTCCATTGATGTCGAACCCCAAGGTGTGCTTATGTGTCGGTCATCAACACTCACAATTTTGACTAATTCTGGTCCGTTTCGTGGACTATTACTCACGATTCTGGCCCGTTTTGGGGTCCTGGAGCGATTTTCACGATTGACGATCCCCATGGTGTGTTTGCATGTCCGGCGTCAATACTCATAGTTTTGGTGAAATCTGACCGTTTCGTGGACTATTACTCACTGTTTTGGGGTCTCGGAGTGATTTCCACGATTTGTGAACTCCGAGGTGCGTTTACGTGTCGGTCATCAACACTCACAATTTTTGCCATTTCTGATCCGTTTCGTGGACTATTACTCGCCGTTTTGGGGTCCTAGAGCGATTTCCATGATTGACAATCCCCGGGGTGCGTTTACGCGTCTGTCGTCAACACTCACAATTTTGCTAATTCTGACACGTTTTGTGGACTATTACTTACCGTTTTGGTGGCCCAAAGCGATTTGCATAGTTGTTGAACCCCAAGGTGCGCTTACGTGTCGGTCATCAACACTCGTAGTTTTGGCCGATTCTAGCCCGTTTCATGGACTTTTACTCACCGTTTTGGGGTCCCAAAGCGATTTCCATGGTTGTTGAACCCCAATGTGTGCTTACGTGTTGGTCGTCGAAACTCGCGGTTTGGGCCGATTCAGGCCCGTTTCTTGGACTATTACTCAGTTTTGGGGTCCCGAAGTGATTTCGACGATTGACGAACCACGGGTTGCGTTTATGTGTCGCTCATAACCACTCACAATTTTGGCCAATTCTTGTCCGTTCTGTCGACTATTACTCACCGTTTTGGGGTCCCGGACCGATTTTCACAATTGACAATCCCAGGGTGCGTTTGCATGTCCGTCATCAACACTCATAGTTTCGGCCAATCCTAACCCGTTTCGTGTACTATTACTAATCGTTTTGGGGTACCGAAGCGATTTGCATAGTTGTTGAACCCCAAGGTGCGCTTACGTGTCGGTTATCAACACTCGCGGTTTTGTCGATTCTAACCTGTTTCGTGCTCTATTACTCACGGTTTTGGGGTTCTAAAGCGAATTCCATGATTGTTGAACCCCAAGGTGCGCTTACATGTCGGTCATCAACAATCACAGTTTTTGTTGATTCTGGCCGTCTCATGGACTATTGTTGAACCCCGGGGTGCGTTTACGTGTCGGTCATCAATATTCACGGTTTTTGTCGAGTCTGACCCGTTTCGTGGACTATTACTCACCATTTTGGGGTCCCAGAGCGATTTCCATGGATGTCGAACCCTAAGGTGTGCTTATGTGTCGGTCATCAACACTCACAATTTTGGCTAATTCTGGTCCGTTTCGTGGACTATTACTCACGATTCTGGCCCGTTTTGGGGTCCCGGAGCGATTTTCACGATTGACGATCCCCATGGTGTGTTTGCATGTCCGGCATCAATACTCGCAGTTTTGGTGAATTCTGACCGTTTCGTGGACTATTCCTCACTGTTTTGGGGTCTCGGAGTGATTTCCACGATTTGTGAACTCCGAGGTGCGTTTACGTGTCGGTCATCAACACTCACAATTTTTGCCATTTCTGGTCCATTTCGTGGACTATTACTCGCCGTTTTGGGGTCCTAGAGCGATTTCCATGATTGACAATCCCCGGGGTGCGTTTACGCGTGTGTCGTCAACACTCACAGTTTTGCCAATTCTGACACGTTTTGTGGACTATTACTTACTGTTTTGGGGGCCCAAAGCGATTTGCATAGTTGTTGAACCCCAAGGTGCGCTTACGTGTCGGTCATCAACACTCGCAGTTTTGGCCGATTCTAGCCCGTTTCATGGACTTTTACTCACCGTTTTGGGGTCCCAAAGCGATTTCCATGGTTGTTGAACCCCAATGTGTGCTTACGTGTTGGTCGTCGAAACTCGTGGTTTGGGCCGATTCAGGCCCGTTTCTTGGACTATTACTCAGTTTTGGGGTCCCGAAGTGATTTCGACGATTGACGAACCACGGGTTGCGTTTATGTGTCGCTCATAACCACTCACAATTTTGGCCAATTCTTGTCCGTTCTGTCGACTATTACTCACCGTTTTGGGGTCCCGGACCGATTTTCACAATTGACAATCCCAGGGTGCGTTTGCATGTCCGTCATCAACACTCATAGTTTCGGCCAATCCTAACCCGTTTCGTGTACTATTACTAACCGTTTTGGGGTACCGAAGCGATTTGCATAGTTGTTGAACCCCAAGGTGCGCTTACGTGTCGGTTATCAACACTCGCGGTTTTTGTCGATTCTAACCTGTTTCGTGCTCTATTACTCACGGTTTTGGGGTTCCAAAGCGAATTCCATGGCTGTTGAACCCCAAGGTGCGCTTACATGTCGGTCATCAACAATCACAGTTTTTGTTGATTCTGGCCCGTTTCATGGACTATTGTTGAACCCCGGGGTGTGTTTACGTGTCGGTCATCAATATTCATGGTTTTTGTCGAGTCTGACCCATTTCGTGGACTATTACTCACCATTTTGGGGTCCCAGAGCGATTTCCATGGATGTCGAACCCCAAGGTGTGCTTATGTGTCGGTCATCAACACTCACAATTTTGGCTAATTCTGGTCCGTTTCGTGGACTATTACTCACGATTCTGGCCCGTTTTGGGGTCCTGGAGCGATTTTCACGATTGACGATCCCCATGGTGTGTTTGCATGTCCGGCGTCAATACTCATAGTTTTGGTGAAATCTGACCGTTTCGTGGACTATTACTCACTGTTTTGGGGTCTCGGAGTGATTTCCACGATTTGTGAACTCCGAGGTGCGTTTACGTGTCGGTCATCAACACTCACAATTTTTGCCATTTCTGGTCCATTTCATGGACTATTACTCGCCGTTTTGGGGTCCTAGAGCGATTTCCATGATTGACAATCCCCGGGGTGCGTTTACGCGTGTGTCGTCAACACTCACAGTTTTGCCAATTCTGACACATTTTGTGGACTATTACTTACCGTTTTGGGGGCCCAAAGCGATTTGCATAGTTGTTGAACCCCAAGGTGCGCTTACGTGTCGGTCATCAACACTCGCAGTTTTGGCCGATTCTAGCCCGTTTCATGGACTTTTACTCACCGTTTTGGGGTCCCAAAGCGATTTCCATGGTTGTTGAACCCCAATGTGTGCTTACGTGTTGGTCGTCGAAACTCGCGGTTTGGGCCGATTCAGGCCCGTTTCTTGGACTATTACTCAGTTTTGGGGTCCCGAAGTGATTTCGACGATTGACGAACCACGGGTTGCGTTTATGTGTCGCTCATAACCACTCACAATTTTGGCCAATTCTTGTCCGTTCTGTCGACTATTACTCACCGTTTTGGGGTCCCGGACCGATTTTCACAATTGACAATCCCAGGGTGCGTTTGCATGTCCGTCATCAACACTCATAGTTTCGGCCAATCCTAACCCGTTTCGTGTACTATTACTAACCGTTTTGGGGTACCGAAGCGATTTGCATAGTTGTTGAACCCCAAGGTACGCTTACGTGTCGGTTATCAACACTCGCGGTTTTTGTCGATTCTAACCTGTTTCGTGCTCTATTACTCACGGTTTTGGGGTTTCCAAAGCGAATTCCATGGTTGTTGAACCCCAGGGTGCGCTTACATGTCGGTCATCAACAATCACAGTTTTTGTTGATTCTGGCCCGTTTCATGGACTATTGTTGAACCCCGCGGTGCGTTTACGTGTCGGTCATCAATATTCATGGTTTTTGTCGAGTCTGACCCGTTTCGTGGACTATTACACACCATTTTGGGGTCCCAGAGCGATTTCCATGGATGTCGAACCCCAAGGTGTGCTTATGTGTCGGTCATCAACACTCACAATTTTGGATAATTCTGGTCCGTTTCGTGGACTATTACTCATGATTCTGGCCCGTTTTGGGGTCCTGGAGCGATTTTCAGGATTGACGATCCCCATGATGTGTTTGCATGTCCGGCGTCAATACTCATAGTTTTGGTGAAATCTGACCGTTTCGTGGACTATTACTCACTGTTTTGGGGTCTCGGAGTGATTTCCACGATTTGTGAACTCCGAGGTGCGTTTACGTGTCGGTCATCAACACTCACAATTTTTGCCATTTCTGATCCGTTTCGTGGACTATTACTCGCCGTTTTGGGGTCCTAGAGTGATTTCCATGATTGACAATCCCCGGGGTGCGTTTACGCGTCTGTCGTCAACACTCACAATTTTGCTAATTCTGACACGTTTTGTGGACTATTACTTACCGTTTTGGGGGCCCAAAGCGATTTGCATAGTTGTTGAACCCCAAGGTGCGCTTACGTGTCGGTCATCAACACTCGCAGTTTTGGCCGATTCTAGCCCGTTTCATGGACTTTTACTCACCGTTTTGGGGTCCCAAAGCGATTTCCATGGTTGTTGAACCCCAATGTGTGCTTACGTGTTGGTCGTCGAAACTCGCGGTTTGGGCCGATTCAGGCCCGTTTCTTGGACTATTACTCAGTTTTGGGGTCCCGAATTGATTTCGACGATTGACGAACCACGGGTTGCGTTTATGTGTCGCTCATAACCACTCACAATTTTGGCCAATTCTTGTCCGTTCTGTCGACTATTACTCACCGTTTTGGGGTCCCGGACCGATTTTCACAATTGACAATCCCAGGGTGCGTTTGCATGTCCGTCATCAACACTCATAGTTTCGGCCAATCCTAACCCGTTTCGTGTACTATTACTAACCGTTTTGGGGTACCGAAGCGATTTGCATAGTTGTTGAACCCCAAGGTGCGCTTACGTGTCGGTTATCAACACTCGCGGTTTTTGTCGATTCTAACCTGTTTCGTGCTCTATTACTCACGGTTTTGGGGTTCCAAAGCGAATTCCATGGTTGTTGAACCCCAAGGTGCGCTTACATGTCGGTCATCAACAATCACAGTTTTTGTTGATTCTGGCCCGTTTCATGGACTATTGTTGAACCCCGCGGTGCGTTTACGTGTCGGTCATCAATATTCATGGTTTTTGTCGAGTCTGACCCATTTCGTGGACTATTACTCACCATTTTGGGGTCCCAGAGCGATTTCCATGGATGTCGAACCCCAAGGTGTGCTTATGTGTCGGTCATCAACACTCACAATTTTGGGTAATTCTGGTCCGTTTCGTGGACTATTACTCACGATTCTGGCCCGTTTTGGGGTCCTGGAGCGATTTTCACGATTGACGATCCCCATGGTGTGTTTGCATGTCCGGCGTCAATAGTCATAGTTTTGGTGAAATCTGACCGTTTCGTGGACTATTACTCACTGTTTTGGGGTCTCGGAGTGATTTCCACGATTTGTGAACTCCGAGGTGCGTTTACGTGTCGGTCATCAACACTCACAATTTTTGCCATTTCTGATCCGTTTCGTGGACTATTACTCGCCGTTTTGGGGTCCTAGAGCGATTTCCATGATTGACAATCCCCGGGGTGCGTTTACGCGTGTGTCGTCAACACTCACAGTTTTGCCAATTCTGACACGTTTTGTGGACTATTACTTACCGTTTTGGGGGCCCAAAGTGATTTGCATAGTGGTTGAACCCCAAGGTGCGCTTACGTGTCGGTCATCAACACTCGCAGTTTTGGCCGATTCTAGCCCGTTTCATGGACTTTTACTCACCGTTTTGGGGTCCCAAAGCGATTTCCATGGTTGTTGAACCCCAATGTGTGCTTA
>NW_021295861.1:0-2565 GCF_002162155.2 Triticum dicoccoides | reverse complement strand
GCCAATCCTAACCCGTTTCGTGTACTATTACTAACCGTTTTGGGGTACCGAAGCGATTTGCATAGTTGTTGAACCCCAAGGTACGCTTACGTGTCGGTTATCAACACTCGCGGTTTTTGTCGATTCTAACCTGTTTCGTGCTCTATTACTCACGGTTTTGGGGTTTCCAAAGCGAATTCCATGGTTGTTGAACCCCAGGGTGCGCTTACATGTCGGTCATCAACAATCACAGTTTTTGTTGATTCTGGCCCGTTTCATGGACTATTGTTGAACCCCGCGGTGCGTTTACGTGTCGGTCATCAATATTCATGGTTTTTGTCGAGTCTGACCCGTTTCGTGGACTATTACACACCATTTTGGGGTCCCAGAGCGATTTCCATGGATGTCGAACCCCAAGGTGTGCTTATGTGTCGGTCATCAACACTCACAATTTTGGATAATTCTGGTCCGTTTCGTGGACTATTACTCATGATTCTGGCCCGTTTTGGGGTCCTGGAGCGATTTTCACGATTGACGATCCCCATGATGTGTTTGCATGTCCGGCGTCAATACTCATAGTTTTGGTGAAATCTGACCGTTTCGTGGACTATTACTCACTGTTTTGGGGTCTCGGAGTGATTTCCACGATTTGTGAACTCCGAGGTGCGTTTACGTGTCGGTCATCAACACTCACAATTTTTGCCATTTCTAATCCGTTTCGTGGACTATTACTCGCCGTTTTGGGGTCCTAGAGTGATTTCCATGATTGACAATCCCCGGGGTGCGTTTACGCGTCTGTCGTCAACACTCACAATTTTGCTAATTCTGACACGTTTTGTGGACTATTACTTACCGTTTTGGGGGCCCAAAGCGATTTGCATAGTTGTTGAACCCCAAGGTGCGCTTACGTGTCGGTCAGCAACACTCGCAGTTTTGGCCGATTCTAGCCCGTTTCATGGACTTTTACTCACCGTTTTGGGGTCCCAAAGCGATTTCCATGGTTGTTGAACCCCAATGTGTGCTTACGTGTTGGTCGTCGAAACTCGCGGTTTGGGCCGATTCAGGCCCGTTTCTTGGACTATTACTCAGTTTTGGGGTCCCGAAGTGATTTCGACGATTGACGGACCACGGGTTGCGTTTATGTGTCGCTCATAACCACTCACAATTTTGGCCAATTCTTGTCCGTTCTGTCGACTATTACTCACCGTTTTGGGGTCCCGGACCGATTTTCACAATTGACAATCCTAGGGTGCGTTTGCATGTCCATCATCAACACTCATAGTTTCGGCCAATCCTAACCCGTTTCGTGTACTATTACTAACCGTTTTGGGGTATCGAAGCGATTTGCATAGTTGTTGAACCCCAAGGTGCGCTTACGTGTCGGTTATCAACACTCGCGGTTTTTGTCGATTCTAACCTGTTTCGTGCTCTATTACTCACGGTTTTGGGGTTCCAAAGCGAATTCCATGGCTGTTGAACCCCAAGGTGCGCTTACATGTCGGTCATCAACAATCACAGTTTTTGTTGATTCTGGCCCGTTTCATGGACTATTGTTGAACCCCGGGGTGCGTTTACGTGTCGGTCATCAATATTCATGGTTTTTGTCGAGCCTGACCCATTTCGTGGACTATTACTCACCATTTTGGGGTCCCAGAGCGATTTCCATGGATGTCGAACCCCAAGGTGTGCTGATGTGTCGGTCATCAACACTCACAATTTTGGCTAATTCTGGTCCGTTTCGTGGACTATTACTCACGATTCTGGCCCGTTTTGGGGTCCTAGAGCGATTTTCACGATTGACGATCCCCATGGTGTGTTTGCATGTCCGGCGTCAATACTCATAGTTTTGGTGAAATCTGACCGTTTCGTGGACTATTACTCACTGTTTTGGGGTCTCGGAGTGATTTCCACGATTTGTGAACTCCGAGGTGCGTTTACGTGTCGGTCATCAACACTCACAATTTTTGCCATTTCTGGTCCATTTCATGGACTATTACTCGCCGTTTTGGGGTCCTAGAGCGATTTCCATGATTGACAATCCCCGGGGTGCGTTTACGCGTGTGTCGTCAACACTCACAGTTTTGCCAATTCTGACACGTTTTGTGGACTATTACTTACCATTTTGGGGGCCCAAAGCGATTTGCATAGTTGTTGAACCCCAAGGTGCGCTTACGTGTCGGTCATCAACACTCGCAGTTTTGGCCGATTCTAGCCCGTTTCATGGACTTTTACTCACCGTTTTGGGGTCCCAAAGCGATTTCCATGGTTGTTGAACCCCAATGTGTGCTTACGTGTTGGTCGTCGAAACTCGCGGTTTGGGCCGATTCAGGCCCGTTTCTTGGACTATTACTCAGTTTTGGGGTCCCGAAGTGATTTCGACGATTGACGAACCACGGGTTGCGTTTATGTGTCGCTCATAACCACTCACAATTTTGGCCAATTCTTGTCCGTTCTGTCGACTATTACTCACCGTTTTGGGGTCCCGGACCGATTTTCACAATTGACAATCCCAGGGTGCGTTTGCATGTCCGTCATCAACACTCATAGTTTCGGCCAATCCTAACCCGTTTCGTGTACTATTACTAA
>NW_021295860.1:1870-10523 GCF_002162155.2 Triticum dicoccoides | reverse complement strand
GTAGCAATCTTACGACCATCTCTTTTAACGCGGTAAACTTGTTTGACCACCTCTTTCTTCTTCCTTGAGCTCTGGACCGATTCCTTATGATTGAAACGGTCTTTAACATGTGATTGCTCAGATGTTGATCTTCTTGGAGCTGCATAATATTGGTGAGATGGTCTAATATAAGATGGAGAATGTGCCCTTGTATCATACCTGTCCCATGATGAATATGTATCTATATGAGCATAGGGAGGCATCCACGGCATTGGCATTGGCGGCCCAAAATAAGGATATGAATATGTTGCATTAAAATTCGCACTTTGCCAATACCGATCTTCATATTTGCGCCTTGGGGGTGACCTTGGTTTCTTTGCATGATTTCGCCGATAAGCATTCTTCTCTTCACTCTTCTTTTTATATTTATCCAATAGTTCAGCGAAGGTGATTTTTGATCTCTTACACTTGCGCTTATTTCGGCCTTTGTTTTCTTTTGGTTTGCTTCCATCGATCATTGGATTTGCTTGCTGCCCCCCAGTCCTTGGCGTCTCCATTGTAGCTTCGATGGAATTTTTGCCCTCAAGGTTATGTTCATTATGCTCTTCAACAAATTCTTTACTTGAAAGCTCGATCCCATCACCTGCTGTTTTTACCTTCTCTTTAAATGGATCGGCTTGAAGCAGCCGATGCAAAAACTTTCTGCCATCGGGACCAATCGGAATAGACTGGTCATTTCTTGGTGTCTCAACAAATTTCAATTGTCCTTTATCAATGGCCGATTTAACTATTTGACAAAACATATTGCAATCCTCAAAATTATGTTTGAACGAATGATGCAACCTACAATACATTCGTCCTTGAATTGATGGCTTGACATGGTGATCAAGAATTCTAATGTAATTATTTTTCAACAACAAATCAAAGATTTGATCACACATGATTGAATCAAAGGTATACCTTTTGTTTTCTAGCCGATCTTGTTGTGAGAACGGCTTTGGAGTTAAGCAAACGAATGGTTCAGATTTGGCATCTTCCCATTCGGCTATGAATTCTTTTTCAAATTCTTTTTCCGATGTCCTTAAATAAGAAACTATACTAGCATCGGTTTTCCCAAAAGATTTTAACCTTGGCTTTGAATTTCTGAAATCAAAGTAGTTAGAACATACACGTCTCAATTGAGACCATGCGTAAGCCAAGTATGAAGCAAACAAAGCTACCCAATTAGATATGAACTTTAAATAAAGCAATGGGAAAAGCTTTGGTTGCAGTAATAAGTCACTATGGGTCTCTTTGAATGGTACAATATATTGATCGATATGCTTAGTAACAATTTTATTGCTAACAAGTATATTGCCCTTCTTCATTGGTCTTTGAAAATTACTTATTAGAATTTTTCTAATAGATGCATCAACAATAAAGTTGTGACCAAATCTGAAAATAGGTAAATTACTTGCTAGACATACCTCTTCAAATATGTTGGGAGAGCATGATGATTGCATATGATGAATAATATTGTGCTTTGCTTCTGAATGACTTCCCAACACCATGTCACAATTTTCTTCTTGATTTCGTGCATCATAAATTTGAAGATCTTTGTCAACCGAACTTTGTTCGGCTACTTGTTCTTGTCCTTGAAGCTCATCAATTTCTATGGCACGAAACTCATAGGGCAGGAAGTAGGTTCCCTTAATTTCAGAAAAATCAAGTATGGTCGTTTTGCCATGCTTTCCATGCCCGTTCTCAATACCGCTTGCCTCTTTGGATTTGATGGATTCAGAATATATACTACTTGATTCGGCTTTTTCAACCGAAGCACTTTCATGTTTCGAATTATCCATCTTTTCATTGGTACTATCAATTGGCAATGCTTCTTTTATTTGAGCCAATTCTCCTTCAATTTGTTTTCGGCGGCGAGCGGCAAGATTGGCTTTAAGCTTTTTCTCAACGTCAGCCCACTCCGGATATGATTGCCCCCCAATGCTTTTAGATTCTTTCGGCAATGACACATGGATGTTGCCGAAACTTTGCAATTGTGTAGGGGGTGTATAATATGATGTAGTACTGGGTGAAGGCATATGCATTGTTGTAAAACCATATTTTTGCTCGCCAATTTTATCAATTGGCAAAGATTCATCTTCTTGCAAAATCTAGCTTTTATTGCGGCATAATCAGGAAATAGCCCCTTTTCATGTTGTTCAAGGCAAAGAGCACTAATCCTCTTATTTTGGGCTAAACTCTTCAATGCAGCCACCACTACCTCATCCTCTACAATATTAGGCACAACCGCTCCAGTAAAATTTACATTTATTCGGCTATGACCAGGAAGGTGTGAAGCCGAATTATGAACATCTACAGTTGTGTATGGTGCTGAAAAATTATTGTCATGAGGTGTAGCATATGACGGTTGGGAATAACTTGCCGAATAGCTAGTAGTAGCATGGCCAATTCTCTTGTTCATCGGCATGGTTGGATTAGTATATTGCACATTACTTGCCGATGAATAAAAGGGTGAAACACTTTCTTGCATGGCATCGGAAATCCTAACATGAGGTGTTTCAAATTTATTAACCAAACTCACCATGTTGTTCATCGGCATATGGATTTGTGGGGTTGCCGATGCATGAGAGTTTGGATACATATATTGTATGTTGCTAAAATCATAAGAAATTGAAGCATGAAAATTGTTTTGCATCGGCCCTTGCGCATAATCAGATGCATGATTGATAAAACTAGGGCTAGCCGATACATTATGCTCATTAGGTGATCTAGCAACAACATATGGATTATCTCCATCTACAAAGGGGAATTGGGTATTCATATTACCTTTGTAGATTGCAGCAACTTGATGACGATCTCTTCGTAGCAAGAACGGGCCGGAGACCGTTCGAAGCTTCGTCCCCAGCGGAGTCGCCAAAAAGTGTGTTCGCACACGAACACGTCACCGTGTACCCTCTACGCCGGGGGTGATGCACCGCAGCTCACGTCGAAGGAGACCCGCCGGAAGCGCGATACGCAAGACAATCCGGTGGGCGCTTTTGATGACCCGAAACCCCACACGCCCGGGATGGACCCCGTCAGGGCGCGCCGGCGGCTATGGGCTGCCCTAGGTCGGCCTGACCGCCCCTAGGGCCTCGAGGTTCGCCGCCCTGCAATGAAGAAGAACGAACGAAGAACGAGGAAGAAGAAGAACAAGGGAGAAGAAGAAGTAAAGGTAAAAGATGTATAAAGATTTGTTCGATTGTGTGTTGTTGTTCAATCGGCCGTCACCTCTTGCCTATATAAGAGGCGGGTGGACTTCCCGTACAAGAAAAGGACTTGCCTAGCCGTCCAAATCATGAAAACCTAATAAAACACGGACTATTCACGACCCTCGGCCCGGATGTCCGGCTCAAGGCCCGGATGATCCGGCCTAGCCCAGTTTTTTGACAGCAGCTCACTGTTTTGGCTCTAGAATCCTCATACGACCACGGATTTGGACGTTTTTTATATCCAAATCAACCGTCTCGACGAGACTTCATGTTGAACACTTTTTCATCCGAGGCCATCTTGAGGGTGTTTCGGGCCGTTTTCTAAAGTCTGCAGCAGAAAAACGTGTCCGGACATCCGGACGATTGCCCGGATTGTCCGGCCTTTACCCGGATCACCCGTGAGTTGGTCCAGATCATCCGGCTTCAACTTTTAGCTTCTGTTGTTTTGGTCAATTTTCCGGCCCTCGGCCGGATGATCTGGACCCCGGTCCGGATGATCCGGCCATACAGTACTGCAGCGCACAGTTTTGACTATAACTTTTGCATACGAACTCGGATGGGGACGATTCTTATATCAAAATCGTCCGTTTCGACGAGACGAAGAACTTTGCAGTTGTAACTTTTTCCATCCGAGGTCGTCTTAATTAGTTTTCATGACATTCTTTAATCAGGTGTCAACACGGGTATCTCAGAAATTGTCATATCTTTTGCACTTGAGCTCCTTTTTGGTCCATCTTCTTATTTATTTCGATCATCTTGACGAGGGCCATCAAATGGTGACATAAAATCATAATTTTAACCTCATTCCATTATAGACTCAAGTCACTCTTTGCGATCATGCCATTTTTGAGCGTCAACACTTCTCTCGGTATGCATGACGAACTTCTGTACTTAATGGTTCCCTTCATTTTATTACTAGCTACTATGTCGAGGGCCTCTCTATGTATAGTACGTAGCGTCGACCAAGAACGGACATAAGAGAGGACACTTCTCTCTATTAATTAGCTAGCTAACACAATATATGAAACACCTAAATTAACCCCCCAAAACCCCCAACCCCACCCCCCTTAAAAAAAACCACAGCCACGGAAATGCTGACACGTGGATGCCTTTTGGTCCCGTTGGTGCCACCAACCGGGACCAAAGGCCCTCTTGCCTGGGCTCGGCGCACCGGCCACGTGGATGCCCATCTGTCCCGGTTCGTGTAAGAACCGGGTCTAAAGGGGGATGTATTAGTAATGACCCATTAGTCCCGGTTCATGAACCGGGACTAAAGGCCCTTACTAACCGGGACAAATGCCCCCTTTTCTACTTTTGATCTAGTCTCATGTCTAGCCTTTATTCTAGTATCAACAAGTGCACTAATCTCATCTCTAGCCTCTATGCTAGCTAAAAGTTCTAGAACATCTACTAAATTGCGCTCTATCAATATATCGATGTACTCTTCTCCCCAATACCAAAAGTAGCATCCATTCTACACAATAAAAAATTTAAGTTAGCACAACTTGTCTAATCCGAGAGCACAACCGAAGATTTGGTCGGGTTCTTCCTCCTTTTACCGATACGTGGGACATACAGCATCCAGGTCATGTCATGCAAGAAAATAGAGTGGTAGTTGAAGCCACGTGATGTGCATCTGGGGTTAAACTGTAAATAGAATCTTACTACTCTTGAGTAACTCCAAAAGCGGCCACCGAAGATCTTTATTGGATTTGTTTTTATCACCAGCACGTCGAGGTGAAAGATGTGTAGGTTCAGTGGGTCCTCTTGTGTTTTCACTGACATGTGGGACCGCATATGAGCAAACAGACGATGGGCTCCGCGCGTCTGTTGGATGGCTGAGAAGAGAGATAGAGGAGGGCTGAGCACGGACTCCAGGAAATTTGTTCTACGTAACCAGCACCTTGATTCAGGCTCGATATATAGTGGGGTGGCACGGGCCATAACTAGCATTCACGTCTAGCAGTACGGCACACGCCACCCACACGAGTCCCATCCCACTCCAATTTTCTTGGAATCCGTGCTACAGCCATCTCTTCTCCCTCCCGTTTTCTCAGCCATCGCACGGTGGGCGGGGTGGGGGTTTGCCGATAGTCGGTTTGCTCAACTGTTGTCCCACTTGTAAGTGAAAATGCAACACCAGACACATTCCCCCTTGAGCGGCGTGCCGGACCAACCGTGTGGGGGTGCGACGCGAATACGGCAGCTTTTCCTTTTGAACTTGTAACTTGTAAAATTTGGTTCTGCTCCATGGCACGACCAATAGATAGAAAATAACGATGAAGATAAAAATATGAAGTACAACTTAATGAGAAGTTTGATTCTGGCGCCGTTCATGCATGGAGTACGTACGAAAATTATGAAGTTGATGTCAAAGGTAAGATAATTACTAGTAGTACCATATACTACTACATGGATTTGACGGAAAGATAAAAATACATACGGTTCCATCAACGACATCCTCACGCCCTAGTGCGCCGGGTCACCAACCGACGTGTGAGGAGAAGCGGCATTGGCGGCGAGCTCAACGTGCTTCCGAACAATGCCGTCCAAGGTTGCCTTGTGGTCCAAGAAGGCCAGTGTCCTATCGTCCTCCTCTTGCATGTAGTCCTTGTGGACGATTTGCACGTAGACGTGGGTCATTATGTCGATGGTGTCTTGCTGCGGCAGGTGCTGTGCGGCGAGCGCGACCTCGAGGTGGACATTCTCCGGCGCGACAGCGGGCAGTCGCAGGGCCACCAGTGTGTCGAAGAGGTTGTCACCATAGTGGCCGTTGAGGGTGGCGGGCATCACAGAGCCTGGGCGCGTCGGCTGGAGGCGTACGTCAAAGTCATCCGCGAGCTTCTTGATGATGGTGAACTTGTCGAGGAAACCGACGAGGACCTCGTCGAACAAGGAGACAAAGCTGTCGTCCAAGCGGCCCCTCGCCCTGGCGGCCTCAAGCAATACCTTGAGACGTTCCTCGGTGCCGGGCTGCAGGCCGGCGTCGTGGACCATCTGGCACAGCCGGCTGATGCTTGCGCTCATCGCCTCCATGGGTCTAGCTTAGCTTCTAGTCAACTGATCTTGCGATTCGAGTGATCACTCTTGCCCTTGGTTAGCGTGCGTAGGTGCGTAGGATTTCTTACTACTCCCCGGCCCTCTACTGCACCTGCCTTTGGCTGTATGATAGGTGGGCCAGCCACCCATTGGGCCCACGTGTCATTCACCCAAAGACAGTTGCACTAAGTAAATGAAGTTGCGTCCCCCTCCGTGTCGGTGCAGTATAGTTATCTCACCAGACTTCTAGTTGGGGCCACACGAGAGAAGTTTGACATTTACTGGTTTATTGGTTCCCTTTGCATTTTGCGCCAAGTTTTGACCTTTGATTTAACTACTAAAATGTTAATGCATGTAAACAAAAATGTTGTGTAAGTCACCTTACGAAAACCAAATAATCCCAAAACACTTAGGTACGGTACATTAACTCCCTCCCCGTTTCTTATTTCGTGACATATCAATCAATGAGAGATGTGGGACGTGCATGCTTTCAATGGCTAGAGAGAGAGAGAGAGCTAGAGAGAGGACTCCAGCGAGCTAGGGCAAGAGCTAGCTGCGCCAAGAGGTTAGTGCGTCTATACTGGCTATTTAACTTGAAGAGATGAATGAGAAGGAAGGGCTGAGAGGGTTGGGTAAGAAACATGTATCCACTGTGTGCTCACCTAGGAAGTCTCTTTGGCAAAGCCAATGCATTCCACTTCCTTGGTGAAGTGTGTGTGTGTACGTGTGTGTTTTCTGCGTAGTGTGTGTTCTTGAGAAAGACAAGAGAAAGAGAAGAAGTGAGCTGTGAGAGGCAGCTCGAGGAAGAAGAAGAGCGGCGCCGCGAGGAGGCGGCGCCAACAGAGAAAGACGGCGGCGCTGCTGCGGTGGTCCTCCGGTGAAGGTGAGGTGGCAGGTGGATGCGGTGTCGAGTGGCGGAGGTGGTGGGTTGACGGCGGCGGTGAGGATGGACGGCTCAAACAAACTCCGTCGTGTCGGCTAGCTCGCTCTCGTGCTATGTGGCCAAAAAAAACCGTCAAGAAATTGCGGGATCGAGGGAGGGCCGAGCAAGGCCAACGTGATGGCCGAATTTGCTCTTACGCTGATGGAGCGGACCCGCAAAGTCAACGGCGACCTGAGCTCCTCGTGAGATCCGAAACCAGGGATGCAGGGCTCTGGCGGCGGGGAAGATCGAAAAGGGGTGTACGAGGGTCCCCGAGGAGTTTTTCCTCGCGTGCATCGCTCATCGAATTGATATTGCTAAATAAATGTTTAAGGTCCTAACGCGGCACGATGCATAAAATTGCTAAAGAACATGACGACTTTTTTTTTGATACCTCCGCTCTCCGGATTTTATTCATTCAGCGGTAGCAAATCTGAGTGCACAGCGCATCTCAGAAAGCCAGGGATTACATTAGAGTATGTCGCAACATTCTCTACCACTAAAGCTTCCTTAGCACAAGTATGAGCAACATAATTCACTAGACGGTTAGCATAACGAAGCTGAAATCCCTGAAAAAACGGCATCTCCTCCTGCATCTCTTGGAAGATATGGAACCCCTTCGATTTTGCGCCGGTGTCACCTTTTGCGCTAGCCGTGTCCACTGCGCCGTCGACATTTAGCTTGACAACCCCGGTCGTCGGCGCCTCCCGTCGCTGCTGCTCATAAACAGCAGGTGTATGTGTCGTGGGGGGAAGCTCCGGCATCCCCACGATTTTGGAAGGACCTCCAGTTTGAAATGAGCGAACCGTTAGGCTCCCTCTCTGGCGACGGTGCGGGCTCCCCGGCGCGGGCGCCTGGGGCCGTGGCTTCCGAGGGCTGGGCGGTGGTGCGGCGCGGCGCGGGGCCCTCCCCGGCGAGGGCGGGGTCGGCGCCGGGGGCTGGGGCGGCGTTGGCGCCGGTCGGCGGGCGCTTCTGGGCTCTGGCGTCGCTCGATTCGGAGGATGAGGAAGACGAGGCTTCGGTGGAAGAGGTTTGTGTCGCGCCGCCGGCGAGGCCGTCGTTCGGTGACTTCTTGGCCTGTGCGCAGGCAGAAGGAAGCGGCGGCGTGAGGGAGCGCCGCCGGTTTGCTCCGGGCGGCAGAGGCTCGCGGGCGACCGCCGTTCGTGCGTGGCAGCCTGCTCTGCCCTCGGGTAGGGGCTCGTCGCCCCCCGAGGCCGCTGCGCAGGGCATTCGGGCGCTGGCGGCGAAGGCCCTCCTGGCTCCGCTGGAGGCGGCGGAGGAGTGGCCGAGCTTGCCTGTGCCGGCGGCGGCCGGCAGGGAGTTTGTGGCGGCGGTGGCCCCACTTGCAGAGGCGGTCGGTTCGGCCCCGCGGCAAGCTAGGGTTGGTGGCCCTGGGCCTGGGACTGAGGTGGGCCGGGTGGTTCGTGATTCGGCCCAATCGCCTGGGCAGATTGGGACTGGG
>NW_021295860.1:0-1661 GCF_002162155.2 Triticum dicoccoides | reverse complement strand
CCACTCTCGGCCTGCCTCCGTTCCGCCCCGGCCTCGGCCCAAGATCGGTGCCTATATATGGCTCAGACGCGGCTGCCGCGACCCCTCGTTAGGGTTTCCCGCAACCAAATCGGAGGTGCGGCGCTGGTCTCATCTGGCTAGGGTTATCCACTCTGTCCCTCCCCCTCGGCCCCTCTCCATTTCGTTTGCGGCGGCGGTGATGAGCGGGCGGCGAGCGGAGAAGAGGCCCATGGAGCCCCCCATCTCGGATGGGGAACGGAGGCGCGAGCGAGATCTGCGAGAAAGGGCGAAGAAGGAAATGCGGGCGCGGGCTGGTGGTCGCGGCGAGCGGAGCGCGGAGCAAGAGGGGCGCGAGGGGGATTGGGGTCCTCCTCCCCCGTGGTGGATCCAGCAGCAAGAGAGCAAAAAGAAGAAGAAGGAGATGGCGCGGCGCAGGGAGCTTGAGCGCAATTCAGCGGATCTCCCCAACTATGGTGGGGGCCATGGAGATCCCCTGACCAAGAAGCCTAGGGCGGCGTCCGACCCCCTGGCGGTGGCTCTTCCCCCGGGCGCGAAGGGCACGGCGGGCGAGCCCATCCCGGTGGAGGACGCGTCGGAGGCTATGCAGGTGGAGTGCTTCAAGTGCGGGCGGCTTGGGCACTACCAATCTAAATGCAAGTTTCAGCCTTTGTGTGTGCTTTGCAAGGAGGAGGGGCACGCATCTGCCCATTGCCCGACGCGGGGCCGGCAACCTAGTCTGCAGATTATGGGCAGTGCCATCTCCGGAGAAGGTTTCTTCTGCTTGCAGTTCGAAGAGGAGGCGGAGGATGAATGCCCCCAGAAGCTTTCGATGGGCAACGCAGCGATCTTGTCTGCTGAGCCGGGCCGCCTGAACTTGCGGATCCTCGAGCAGGAGCTCAAGCACATGGTCACCGGCGATTGGGACTGGCAAATCTCCCAAGTTGGCGGCGATGACTTCATGGTGGTGTTCCCTTCTGCGGATCTCCTGCACATGGCTCGTACGAGTGGGAAGCTGTTCCTCTCCATCAACGACATCACTGCTAGGGTGCGTGATGTGACCCACGAGGTGGTTCCCCCTATGATTATGCCAGAAGCTTGGGTGCGGCTCTACGGGATCCCGGAGAAGCATCGCAAGACTGAGCGTATTAAGGAGGCATTCAAGATGTTGGGCCGGCCAATTGTGGTGGACGAACTTTCAATCATCAAAGTGGGCCCGGTGAGGATGAAACTGGCATGCAAGTCCCCGGCCAAGCTGAATGGGACGGTGGAGGTGTGGTTTAACCACGAAGGCTACCAGATTAGAGTCGAGCTGGAACAGCCCTTGCGCAGGTTGGGGCCTGGCGGAGGGGCTACGGGGGCGGGTCCCTCAGCTCCGACGACTGACAACCACAACGGCAGCAACGGGAATCACAAGGCTGGCCCATCTTCGGGCAATCCCTCCAAGCCTGCTGCTAAGGGTTCGGGGCAGTCTTAGGCTGTGGTAGTGGCTCCAACGAAGGGGATGGCGGGCTCAGGAGCGGAAGCTGACAGGCGTGACACGGCGATGTGTGAGGTGGCTGAAGATCAGGATGACAGTATGCAAGACACGTCCATCGATACGGAGACTTGGGAGAAGCTGGGTGTTGTTGTGACTCAAGATACGGCGGTGAGCCTTCCCCCCC
>NW_021295859.1:0-2273 GCF_002162155.2 Triticum dicoccoides | reverse complement strand
GCCTCACTGGGCTCGGCGCACAGGGCCACGTGGAGGCACATTGGTCCCGGTTCTGGTTTGAACCGGGACTAATGGGTGGAGGTATTAGTAACGGCCCATTAGTCCCGGTTCATGAACCGGGACTAAAGGCCCTTATGAACCGGGACTATTAGGTGTTTTTCTACTAGAACCAGATCGCATGAAAGCAATTCAAGAGGAATTGGCGGGATTCTTTCTTGACCACGTCATCAGTAAAGCCGGAGAATACCATGTGAAAATTGATTTCAAATGCTAGGGGTTTGTAATTAAGAGATCTTATACATATTGTACATGTATGTAGCCAGTAGTGTCGGATACATGATACGAAAACTTGTTGTTCGACCAATCTCTCGGAGAAGGAGAGGTCGATCGATCACTTCTCTCGGTATGCATGATGAACTTCTGTACTGAATGGTTCTCTCGATCACTTATGTATATATAGTACGTAGCGTCGACCAAGCACGGACATAAGAGAGGACACTTCTCTCTATTAATTAGCTAGCTAACACAATATATGAAACACCTAAATTAACCCTCCAAAACCCCCAACCTCCCCTCCTTTCAAAAAAAAACAAAAACCCCAGCCACTGGAATGCTGACGCGTGGATGCCTTTTGGTCCCGGTTGGATCCACCAACCGGGACCAAAGGCAGCCTCACTGGGCTCGGCGCACAGGGCCACGTGGAGGCACATTGGTCCCGGTTCTGGTTTGAACCGGGACTAATGGGTGGAGGTATTAGTAACGGCCCATTAGTCCCGGTTCATGAACCGGGACTAAAGGCCCTTATGAACCGGGACTATTAGGTGTTTTTCTACTAGAACCAGATCGCATGAAAGCAATTCAAGAGGAATTGGCGGGATTCTTTCTTGACCACGTCATGAGTAAAGCCGGAGAATACCATGTGAAAATTGATTTCAAATGCTAGGGGTTTGTAATTAAGAGATCTTATACATATTGTACATGTATGTAGCCAGTAGTGTCGGATACATGATACGAAAACTTGTTGTTCAACCAATCTCTCGGAGAAGGAGAGGTCGATCGATCACTTCTCTCGGTATGCATGATGAACTTCTGTACTGAATGGTTCTCTCGATCACTTATGTATATATAGTACGTAGCGTCGACCAAGCACGGACATAAGAGAGGACACTTCTCTCTATTAATTAGCTAGCTAACACAATATATGAAACACCTAAATTAACCCCCCAAAACCCCCAACCTCCCCTCCTTTCAAAAAAAAACCCCAGCCACTGGAATGCTGACGCGTGGATGCCTTTTGGTCCCGGTTGGAGCCACCAACCGGGACCAAAGGCCGCCTCACTGGGCTCGACGCACAGGGCCACGTGGAGGCACATTGGTCCCGGTTCTGGTTTGAACCGGGACTAATGGGTGGAGGTATTAGTAACGGCCCATTAGTCTCGGTTCATGAACCAGGACTAAAGGCCCTTATGAACCGGGACTATTAGGTGTTTTTCTACTAGAACCAGATCGCATGAAAGCAATTCAAGAGGAATTGGCGGGATTCTTTCTTGACCACGTCATCAGTAAAGCCGGAGAATACCATGTGGAAATTGATTTCAAATGCTAGGGGTTTGTAATTAAGAGATCTTATACATATTGTACATGTATGTAGCCTGTAGCGTCGGATACATGATACGAAAACTTGTTGTTCGACCAATCTCTCGGAGAAGGAGAGGTCGATCGATCACTTCTCTCGGTATGCATGACGAACTTCTGTACTGAATGGTTCTCTCGATCATTTATGTATATATAGTACGTAGCGTCGACCAAGCACGGACATAAGAGATGACACTTCTCTCTATTAATTAGCTAGCTAACACAATATATGGAACACCTAAATTAACCACCCAAAACCCCCAACCTCCCCTCCTTTCAAAAAAAACAAAAACCCCAGCCACTGGAATGCTGACACGTGGATGCCTTTTGGTCCCGGTTGGAGCCACCAACCGGGACCAAAGGCCGCCTCACTGGGCTCGGCGCACAGGGCCACGTGGAGGCATATTGGTCCCGGTTCTGGTTTGAACCGGGACTAATGGGTGAAGGTATTAGTAACGGCCCATTAGTCCCGGTTCATGAACCGGGACTAAAGGCCCTTATGAATCGGGACTATTAGGTCTTTTTCTACTAGTGTAGCGTCGACCAAGCACAGAGATAAGATAGGACACTTCTGTCTATTAGCTAGCTAACACAATATATGAAACCCCTAAATTAACCCTACAAAACCCCCAAAAGCC
>NW_021295858.1:0-20735 GCF_002162155.2 Triticum dicoccoides | reverse complement strand
GAGTTTGTGCCAGTACTCTAAGTCCCAGAAAACAGACCTCGTCTTCCATACCTTTAGCAGCGGCTCTGGCCCCTTTTTCATCGTCTTTCCCGGCGCGGGGAACTGTTCCCAGTTTTTCAAAAGCTCATCGATTTCGGCACCGCGCTACTTACATGGAGTTCCTCGATGCTCAGCTTCACCACTGAATAGATCTCCTCGGTTTCTCCACGGGTCATCCTTCTCGAGCCATCTTTGATGCCCCATGTACATGATTTTCCCAGACCCACCATCTTTCCTTGAAGTTAGCTGCTGAGACATCGTATCATCCATGGACCGCGTGCATCCGCAATATCCATGGCACACCTGGCCTGCGACATATCTGTAACCGAGATATTCATGCACCATCGTGATCAACGCGGATCTCATATAGAAATACTTGCCTTTGTTGGCGACCCATGTCTTGGCTAGTGTTTTCCATAACGTGTCTAACTCCTCTTGATGTAGCACGAGATACAGAGTAATATTATTTCCCGGTTGTTCCGGCCCTTGAATCAACATGCTCATGTGTATGTACTTTGACTTCATGCACAACCAGGGGGGAGGTTATACACCCATACAAACATCGGTCATGTGCTATGGTTGGTGTTCTGGTTGCCAAATGGATTCATACCATCGGTACACGCGCCGAGCACGATGTTCCTTGCATCACATGTGAAATACCAATATTCGCCGTTGAAAGCATTCTACTGGCTGCCATCCATGACGTGTCTCAGCTTCAGATCATCTCCATCGTCGGGCTTCTTCCTCTCCGCATGCCAGCTGCTACCTCTTGATCTTGCGTTGGTTTTCCCTTAAAGAGGAAAGGGTGATGCAGCAAAGTAGCATAAGTATTTCCCTCAGTCTCGAGAACCAAGTTATTAATCCAGTAGGAGACGACGCACAAGTCACCGAATACCTGCACAAACAATCAAGAACTTGCAACCAACGTGATAAAGCGGTTGTCCATCCCTTCACGGTCACTCGCAAGAGTGAAATCTGATAGAGATAGATACACGGTAAAGTAAATATTTTTGGTATTTTTTAGTTTATAGATTGGAAAGTAAAGATTGCAAAATAGTAGATCAGAAACTAGCAAGATGTAAATGAGATTCAATAATATGGAAAAGAGACCCGGGGGCCATAGGTTTCACTAGTGGCTTCTCTCGAGATAGCATATATTATGGTGGGTGAACAAATTGATGCCGAGCAATTGATAGAAAAGCGCATAATTATGATGACATCTAAGGAAATGATCCTGAACATAGGCATCACGTCCGTGTCAAGTAGACCGACTCCTGCCTGCTTCTACTACTATTACTCCACACATCAACCACTATCTAGCATGCATCTAGAGTGTTAAGTTCATAAAGAACGGAGTAACGGATTAAGCCAGATGACATGATGTAGAGGAATTAACTCAAGCAATATGATGAAAACCCCATCTTGTTATCCTCGATGGCAACAATACAATATGTGCCTTTCTACCCCTACTGTCACTGGGAAAGGACACCACGAGATTGAACCTAAAGCTAAGCACTTCTCCCGTTGCAAGAAAGATCAATCTAGTAGGCCAAACTAAACCGATAATTCGAATAGACTTGCAAAGATATCAAATCATGCATATAAGAATTTAGAGAAGAACCAAATAATATTCATAGCTAATCTGATCATAAATCCACAATTCATCGGATCTCGGCAAACACACCGCAAAATAGTATTACATCGAATAGATCTCCAAGAACATCGAGGAGAACATGGTATTGAGAATCAAAGAGAGAGAAGAAGCCAACTAGCTAATAACTATGGACCCAAAGGTCTGTGGTAAACTACTCACGCATCATCGGAGAGGTAGTGGTGTTGATGTAGAAGCCCTCCGTAATCGAATCCCCCTCTGGCAGATTGTCGGAAAAGGCCCAAAGATGGGATCTCATGGGTATAGAAGGTTGCAGCAGTGGAAAATTTGTTTCGTGGCTCCCCCCGATGTTTTCAGGGTATAAGAGTATATATAGGTGAAGGAACTAGGTCAGGGGTGCCACAAGGTGGCCACGAGGATGGGGGGCGCGCCTACGCCCTTGGGCGTGCCCTCCTGCCTCGTGGCTTCCTTGTTGCGTCTCCGACTTCATCTCCAAGTCTTCTGGTTTGCTTTCGGTCCAAGAAAGATCATCGCGAAGGTTTCATTCCGTCTAGACTCCGTTTGGTATTCCTTTTCTGCAAAACTCTAAAATAGGCAAAAATAATAAAAACTGGCATTGGGCCCTCGGTTAATAGGTTAGTCCCAAAAATATATAAAATAGCATATTAAAGCCCATTAAACATCCAAAACAGATAATATAGTAGCATGGAACAATAAAAAATTATAGATACATTGGAGACATATCAAGCATCCCCAAGCTTATTTCCTGCTCGTCCTCGAGTAGGTAAATGATAAAAACAGAATTTTTGATGTGGAGTGCTACCTAACATATTTATCAATGTAATTTTCTTTATTGTGACATGAATGTTCATATCCGAAAGATTCGAGACAAAAGTTTAATATTGAGATAAAAACAATAATACTTCAAGCATACTAACAAAGCAATCATGTCTTCCCAAAATAACATGGCCAAAGAAAGCTATCCCTACAAAATCATGTAGTCTGGCTATGCTCTATCTTCATCACACAAAATATTTAAATCATGCACAACCTCGGTTTCAGCCAAGCAATTGTTTCATACTTTAGTATCTTCAAACTTTTTCAACCTTCACGCAATACATGAGCGTGAGCCATAGAGATAGCACTATAGGTGGAATAGAATGGTGGTTGTGGAGAGGACAAAAAGGAGGAAGATAGTCTCATATCATCTAGGCGTATCAACGGGCTATGGAGATGCCCATCAATATATATCAATGTGAGTGAGTAGGGATTGCCATGCAACGGATGCACTAGAGCTATAAGTGTATGAAAGCTCAAAAATAAACTAAGTAGGTGTGCATCCAACTTGCTTGCTCACGAAGACCTAAGGAATTTTGAGGAAGCCCATCATTGGAATATATAATCCAAGTTCTATAATGAAAGTTCCCACTAGTATATGAAAGTGACAACATAGGAGATTCTCTATCATGAAGATCATCATGCTACTTTGAAGCACAAGTGTGGAAAAAGGATAGTAACATTGCCCTTCTCTCTTTTTCTCTCATTTTTTCTATGGGCCTTCTCTTTTTTATGGACTCTTTTTTCATCTAGAGTCTCATCCCGACTTGTGGGGGAATCATAGTCTCCATCATTGACGGTGTCCTAGACTAGGGGGTACTCACCACGTCATCTCTCGATCTGTTAGATTGGGCCGAGGACCCCCATGGCCATATACTCATGAGCCAGTTCGGACAGCTGCCGCATACAAGGAAGATTCCACAAGACTTGGTGATCAAGACAAGGACTCCTCCCCCACCGGCGTATTCGGCTAGGACTCTTGTTATCCTAGGCCTCTAGTGCATTATATAAACCAAGGCCAGGCTAGTCGATAGATCATATATACAACAATCATACCATAGGCTAGCTTCTAGGGTTTAGCCTCTACGATCTGGTGGTAGATCAACTCTTGTACTACTCATATCATCAAGATCAATCAAGCAGGAAGTAGGGTATTACCTCCATCGCGAGGGCCCGAACCTGGGTAAACATTGTGTCCCTTGCCTCCTGTTACCATCCACCTTAGACGCACAGTTCGGGACCCCCTACCCAAGATCCACCGGTTTTGACACCGACAATGATGCTTTCATTGAGAGCTCCGCTGTGTGTTCTACAAAAGATCGATGGCTCGCCTGCAGATCAACTGCGACTTCGGCATCTTCGTCACCAGCTCGACTCGTCACCTTGGTTCGACCAAGGACTGCGCCCTACCTCCGATCGTCATGTTTGGATGAGGGCCTTCATCAACATCAGCTCCGATCTCTATCAAGATCTTGGAGGAATCTTCTAGGGAGCCCAGGGGCTCAACGTCAACATTGCCCTCGGGCGACCGTGCTGTTTTTCTGGCAGCGAACTTGTGTCCGCCGCCACCGCCTCCTCAAGTGTCGTTTTAATGATTGCTTCGGTGGAATTGTGCGGAATTGAGTGTACAACAACCCTGGAAAATTCCGTCGAGTTCCGATGGAGGAATCTCTAGAAATCCGCGATATACCGGAGCCTTGTCGAATCTGGACGAGTTTAGGGCGTGGTGTCCATCTTCAAGCTCGGACGTCCTTCGAAAGATCCAACCGTTGATCGGCTGCGGAATTCCTATATCTACCACCGTTCAAAATTTCAGCTCGATCCGACCGTCCAAACTCTGAGAACCTTCCGATTAGTCCATCACTTTTCGGATCTGTTTTTTGCGCGAAAACGAATCCGACCCGAGTTCGTCTTTTTTATAAACGGGATTTCGGACATCCTTTTTGAAGGAAGTTTCGTAATACATCCTACTAACTTTAAAATCTTTTGAACATGATCTTCAACATCATGCTGGTGTCAAACCAGTCCGGCAATATTGCTCCACGGCTGCCGACCCGCGCTAGCCACGTCGTCACTTTGTTGAGTCGAGCTCAACTTCTTCGGATCATCATCTCGGAAAGCCGAACAAGAGTTCGGCATAGAAAAGGATAAATCATCACCAACATCGCTGCCCCACGGATTACATGGAGTGGGCACACCGGCATCGCTGCACGATCACTTCATCATGCCGGCATTGACCACGTCACGACCTGCATCGGCAGGGCCGCACTATTGCTCCTTCAAGCCGGTGTCCATCACGCCGACCTACTTCGACTCATGCCGTCGCTTTATCGCCCATCAGGCAATGGGTGTGCGGATTGATTCTCAATTTTGGGAGTCAATTTTCTTTGGATTGCTACAACAAATAAACCAGGTGCTATTAATCCTAGTATTTTTTTGCTTGTTTGGGTTTATTTTTCCCAAGGAATTATTACTCTGATTTGTCCATCATCTATACACAGGTCTATCAAATGATGGTCGCATTAACGTCGGCCGCATGGTGGTTTGGTCAGGTTCCGTACATAGTCCGGCGCACGCCAAATCCGAGACTCGGACCGACCCGTGAATTCAGGCTTTGCCACGCCTTTACCACATCACGACGACGCCCTGCATCGACATTCACTTCAGCGCGCAGGCCATATTTTCTTTTATTACTCACTTTGCATAAATTATTTATTATGCAATGATTTTTTTAATTATTATTATACCATTATCTCCGGTTTGCACTATTTTTTGTGCACAGGAAAATGATCCGGGTTGGGCAGTATCGTCAACTCGGCGTACTGAGACACCACGTCACCTTGGCTGGACGGGAGGCTTCGTCAACACTTCATTACCCCATGCCGGGGACTTCGGCATCACTCTGCCAGCCTGCATTCACCGTGCTATGTCACCACTTCAGTGTGCCGAGCTCTTTGCTCCGCCACCTTGGGACTGGCTTGGGGGATGGAAGCTTGTCCCGCATCAAGCTCGGACCACGTCATCAATACCAAACACATTAACCAGCTAAGTTGCCTTCATGCTCAAAGTTTTAAATTTTTAACTTGTGTTCGGTTCGACCAAGCATTATACTTTTTTGGAAATAAGTTGCTTGTAAAAAATTTCCTTGTCCAAACTTTGTTTGTGACACACAAATTCAAATACCCAATTCATTTGGGGGCTTCCTTCATGAAGCCTTTCCTCTTGCATATGATTATACTTGTACGGTTCGTTCCTTGTTCGTGTATTACGCCACAATATGCACCATATTGACTTAAGCGATTTGCAAGCTGGGTTGCCTCGCTCCTGTGTTTACCCCTACGTTCTCGATTGTGCGGCTAGGGAGTAAAGGGAGCACCTCTGTGATTGTCATGATCGGGTCTTCCGAGCCGGACCTCAGACTAGGTGAAGCCGAAAGCTAGCGCTCTTATTGTTTTCAATTATGGTCGGCACACAACGGAACTCATGAGTACAAAAAACCTATTGCACAAGTCTCATAGTAACAATGAGCACCGAGGAAAGGTATCGGTGGGGTACTATTTTCTTCGAAGATGCTTCTTACACTTCGTCAGTAATATAGGATAAGTTCCCTGAGCGTGCTTTGTCTGTTACAGCCTTATGGCCTTATTGCCTGGTTATCGGAAACACCGTTGATATTCTCCACAGGTCGAGTACATAACACTTTCCAGTCCTTGACCGAAGAGGGAGAAGCCGATGGTCATTTAAGACGCGTATAAAGTTCGAGTGAACATAGATATGATATAAGTACTTCGGTACATACAATCATTCTTTTACCCAAGTCACTTGGGGGCTCTTGAGTTTATTTGAGCCGTTTTATAATAAGTGTTCTTCTTCTTAGTCGTTGCAAATTTTTTTATTATTATTTATCACTCCATTTTTCGACACGAGTGTGTGGTCACAGGCCGGGGAGCCTAACTTCTCTCTCAAAGCCGCTAGAGTTTAGTTTGCTAAACTGGCCTAACGAGAAGTACTCCGCCTTCGGGATAGGAGGTTGAAACCGTAGGCTGACCCGCTTGAGGTCTTGAGATAAGATGTGTCATGATAAAGCACGGCAGAAGCACTGTTTTCTAAAGTCCAATTTTCGGATTGGCACCAAACACTTGATCTAATTCGGACATTAAACTTTTGAATAAGTTTTTTGGCTTTTCGAGCCTATGGCACTTTTAAACTATTTGTGCATTTCTAGCATTAGTCTCGCAGTGCAACGCCGGACACCTTTAGGGATTTGGCAAAAACATTCTCGGATATTGCTATATATGCATCGGTTTCGAATTGTGTCTTCGGTCAATAGTTGGGTTGCCCGGCTCCTGTGCTTGCCTCCTATGTTCCGCTTTGTTCGGCTAGGTGTGCAAAGGGAGAACCACTGCGATTGTGCTTCCAGCTCGCATGTTCAAGCACCTCAGTGGAGAAAGCCGAAAACTGACTGTCACAATAAGCGTAAACTGGTCAGCGATCCGACGACTATGTTAAATGACGGGCCGTTCATAACATTGGCCGAAGTGTTTACGGCTTGACCTCGGATGTCACTGAACAGTAACCGGGGGCTCATAGCTAGCTTCCCCAGTTCAAAGCTCCTATGACTAAGTGAAAGTTATAAAGCCCGCATATCTGATTGCTTTGTTTCTGCTAACACAACCGCCTCCGGGCACCGATACGTCGGCTAAGGGTTGTTTTGTTAGTGCGGAAACACCCTGCGTAGTATCTACCAAGGGGTAGAAGCCGACGATGGGCCACTTTCAACTGATAAACGGTCGCAATGGAGTGAAAATAATGATGTAAAGTACTTGGATACATAGAATCATTACACATAATCTGTGATTTTACTCTGGATATCGATCATTAATTCGGACACCCATGCCCATATTAAGGCTCGGGGGCTACTGGGCTTTGCGCGCATTATTTACAAATATTAAAGGGGCACATCGATCCCCTCATCTGGTGTTGCCGCCCGACCAGTGTCTCGGGGGCTACTGCATTGCCTATTTCAATGCAGAAAATTTCAACTGCCAAGTGTTTGGCTTGACCGAACTATGGGCAAACGTGTCTTCGGATAACAATAGGTACCATTTGGACCTATCCGGCGTCAAGCTAAATACATTACGGCAACTTTTTAAGACCCTCACTCAAGGGCCCGATTGCTGATCACTATTATCTCTAATATATTACACTGTGTTTCTATTCCTACATGTGCTACCGAGCTAGGAGTTGATCCTCAGGCCAATTTCGCCCGTCGACCTGAGTCTCAGGGGCTGGTAGGATCAGTGGTTTCATGTTTTCCTTCAGGTGCATCTCGGGTTTTAGACTGATACACACCTTGAGGGCTACTGTATATACATATACTGGCTATACATCTCAGCAGAGAATAAATTGCACCAGTCAAAAATATTCTCCAAAAATCAGCCCGCGGTCGGGGTGGTGCACCACCTTCGAAGCAGTCCGGCATAAAGCTTGGGCGCCAGTGGCTAGCTCCACAGAGGGCATTTCTGGCATTAAGCTCGGCTAAACTCCTTCAACTTTTTTGAACCAAGATGATCTATGGCATCTTGGATATAGTCCGGCGTTGGAGCTCGGATACAGTCCGGCGTTGGAGCTTGGACACAGTCCGGCATTGGAGCTCGGATACATTTCGGCGTTGGAGCTCGGAAGCAGTCCGACATTTGTGCTCGGCTGCATAAGATACCTCAAATGCAGTCCGGCGTTGGAGCTCGGATGCAAAAACACACTGCCGCCCGGGAACAACTTCAAACCCGAGGTGTGGCATAAAAATAACAAGGCATTGATAAAGGCCGGAAACTTAAAGGGACTCGTCGGATACCCAACGTGTAAACTCTTCGGATGCACTACGGCGATCCTCAAGATCGAAGATGAGAAGATTTGTTGAACCAGTTTTCAAGACCGACGACTGAAGATGAAGAACAGTTCGGAAGAATCGAGGAGCGTCCCTAACTTGAAGACCGGTTCAGGGGGCTACTGACGGTGTCCTGGACTAGGGGGTACTCACCACGTCATCTCCCGATCTGTTAGATTGGGCCGAGGACCCCCATGGCCGTATACTCATGGGCCAGTTCGGACAGCTGCCGCATACAAGGAAGGTTCCATAAGACTTGGTGATCAAGACAAGGACTCCTCCCCCACCGGCATATTCGGCTAGGACTCTTGTTATCCTAGGCCTCTGGTGCATTATATAAACCAGGGCCAGGCTAGTCGATAGATCATATATACAACAATCATACCATATGCTAGCTTCTAGGGATTAGCCTCTATGATCTCGTGGTAGATCAACTCTTGTACTACTCATATCATCAAGATCAATCAAGCAGGAAGTAGGGTATTACCTCCATCGTGAGGTCCCGAACCTGGGTAAACATTATGTCCCTTGCCTCCTGTTACCATCAACCTTAGACGCACAGTTTGCGACCCCCTACCCGAGATCCACCGGTTTTGACACCAATAATCATCCATTCCTCACATGGGATAATGCTCTAATAATGAAGATCATCACACTTTTATTTACTTACAACTCAAGAATTACAACTCAACACTTAGAACAGAATATGACGCTATGTGAATGCCTCCGGCGGTGTACCAGGATGTGCAATGATTCAAGAGTGACATGTATGAAAGAATTATGAACGGTGGCTTTTCCACAAATACGATGTCAACTACATGATCATGAAAAGCAATATGACAATGATGGAGCGTGTCATAATAAACAGAACGGTGGAAAGTTGCATGGCAATATATCTCAGAATGACTATGGAAATGCCATAATAGGTAGGCATGGTGGTTGTTTTGAGGAAGGTGTATCGTGGGTGTATGGTACCGGCGAAATTTGCGCTGCACAAGAGAGGCTAGCAATGGTGGAAGGGTGAGAGTGCGTATAATCGATGGACTCAACATTAGTCATAAAGAACCCAGATACTTATCGCAAAAATCTACAAGTCATCAAAACAAAGTACTACACGCATGCTCCTAGGGGAAGGGTTGGTAGGAGTTAACCATCGCACTATCCCGACCTCCACTCATAAGGAAGACAATCAATAAATAAATCATGCTCCAACTTCATCACATAACGGTTCACCATACGTGTCAGGACCCCGATTCTATGCCACACCGATCTAGGATGTAACACCTCCTATCACTTTGCAGCCTCACGCACGGTATTCCCATGAGTGTCGCCTTACCATGTCCGGGACCGTTTGCGCCTTTTGGCACACGTATATGATAGTGTTGCTAGCATTCATATGACAAGAACCCGGGCTGACATGGCTAGTTGTGAACCTGAAGTGGCACTAACTTATAGGGACAGGCATACATGACCCAGCATCGAACGTGTCGGTCATCAGCGAGTCAATCTGGGATGTAGCAACTGGGCTAGCAGGACTCTGGTAAACCGGGCTGTAGTAGGCTAACAGGACTCCGGTAGACACCGCATGACATTTCCCCGAAGGGACAGACACAGGAACGAAGAAGGACACATGCCGGCCAACCTAAGTGTTCCGAAGCAGTAGCAAGCTACCAGGGCTCAGTGGAAGCACTAGGAGACATTTCCCGGTAAGAGAGGCTACCAAGGATAAACAACTAGATAGTCAGATCCCACACATATCAATACACATTACACGTACGCATAACATGCAAGTATGTGTTGTACAACATGGCATCACAACATAACTCAACAACTCATATAGATAAAGGCTCAGAGGAGCCATCATAGCATTTATTACAAATAGGGGTCACATGACCCAACATTCAGAGCAAACAAGTAACAAGCAGAAGCATTACATGTCTGAGTACAGACATCTACAAATGAAAAAGGCTGAAGAGCCTAACTATCTACAACACCTGATCAAGACCGTAGCTGAGGTACAAGCTACTTGTTGAAGCCCACGAGAGCACTAGTAAGACCGAAGTCTCCGCTGCAAAAACATAATTAAAGCAACATGAGTACAAAGGTACTCAGCAAGACTTACATCAGATCCTATCATACATGCATTTGTATCAAGAGGGTAATGTGGTGTTTAGTTGCAGCAAGCCAGCTTTGACTCAGTGGCTATCCTATTCTACGACTACGAGAACTTCTTTGAGGTGATATGGCGCACACGAGTCCACTAATCACCACACAATACACTACTATGGATTCATCCCCATCTCCCTACGAGAAGGCCATCCATAGCACTCACACTTGTCTTGAGCATTTTAGGGTATCCACTTCAAGTTGTCTATGTACCATGTAAGCATCCAAGAAGTCCATAACCGCGGACCCGGCTATTCGAATAGATCATGCTAACCCTGCAGGGCTGTACTTCTTCACACACGCTCTTGCCACTTACCACCATGTACATGTCATGTATCTCGGCAACCTTCAAGCAGAAGCCTGGCGAGGGTGTCGGCCACGACCTGACTAACCACACAAGATTCTAGTCCAGGTTTATCGCCTATTCGGGTTCCATCCGCAACGGAGTCCGGCCGAGGTTTCCATCACGGCCCCAAATGATGTGTGCAGGGTTCCCGAGCCCACCATCCTGGTGCCACTCGGTACACCAGGCCACGTGTGCCTAGTCTGTCCCAAGCCCACCCTGTCGAGTGCCACTTGGTAGAAAAATAACACTACCTACAAACACCAGAAACTAGTTGTGACTCCTGGACAGAGATCAAGTTGGTTAATAAGTCGAGAGGTCTTGGAGCGCCCGGAGCCCAATGTGTGGTAGTATCGAGTCATTGGATAACATACATAGAACTCATTGATTAAGGACGGTTCCAGTGAGACAACCCACCATGTACTCCTACATGGCCTCTCACCGCTAACTTTACCAAATCATGTTCACACACTTCACTCTCAGCACCAAAACATATCGTAACACTCCAATTCATTCCCAATGAATCAGACCTGACACAACTCTAAGAAATAGCAGGCATGGCATGGTAGGAACACAACATGGCTCAATCAACTCCTACACATGCTAGTGGGTTTCAACTATTTACTGTGGCAATGACAGGTCATGCAGAGGAATGGGTTCAACTACCGCAACACAAAGTAGCAGATGAATCATTGTTGTCCTAATGCAATAACTGAGAGCGGGAGCGAGGGGGTAGGATTGTATCGGAATGAAGAAGGGGGGTTGCTTGCCTGGTAGATCAACAAGGGAGGCACTGCTCCACAAACAGGTACTCTCAAGCACTCTCCGGAGCAGGACCTATCGAGAAGGAACGGTGTCGGCAATCAATACACAAGCATATTCAACAATATGATGCATGAACATGGCATGAAGATGTGATGTTGTTTGTGCTAATGCATCTAGCATTAATTTTGAATGAAGTCCATTTGAACCAAGGGTTCAAATGCAACTCCAAAATAAGCCTTTATAAAAGCCATTCATGTGTTTTCACCTATACAGCAGGTATAAGTTGGTTTGTGATGCATGAAACTGGTACAGATGGATAGATTGAATTTTTCTGATAATTTTTCATATATAAATTATTTCAATCTGAGCTACGGTTGAATTTATATGAATTCTTGAAGTTTTGCTAATTTTCTATAATTTCCAAAATAGAAATAATCCAGGAAATGAATAATTGCGTCAGCATGACAGTGGCATGATGTCAGCGAGTCAACGGAGACTGTCCAGGTCAACCCTAACCTGTGGGTCCCGTGTGTCAGTGACTAACCTAACTAATCTAGTTTAGTTAGCGTTAAACTAACACTAATCTAGTTTAGTTAGTGGCCCGAGGCCCACACGTCAGTGACCCAGAGGGGGGTCAAACTGTGGTCAACCCCGGGTCAAACTCATCCGAGTTGACCCGCGGCTCATCGCCGGCGAGGCCAGGGACGGCGGAGGTGCTCAGGTTTTGCCCACGGTCGACCAAATCGACCGTGGTTTGGTCCTACGCGTAGCTGGGGCTCGCGCGCATCTGATAGGGCAAGCGGGAGGGGCTGGAGTGGGGCGAGCTCGCGGGAGTCGAGATCGTGGCGGTGGCCGGAGTTCGGACGGAGTTGGGTTCGGCGCTACGGTGCACGGGAGGAGGAGCTGGTGTGTGCGTTAGGCTCCTGGGGGCTTCCTGAGCACGGTGAGGCACTCCATTGTGAGCGTGCGCGGCTGTGGCCACGGCTACGCCATGGAGGAGGCGAGAAGCTCTTTGCCGCGATGGGAAATGGGGCTAGGGGCGAGCGCAAGCTTGAGATAAGAGGGGAGAGGAAGAGGGGCTCACGGCGGACTCGACGGCATCGATGGCGAGCTCAGGGAAGGGCTGGAGTTGGCGCGGCGGCGAAGACGATCTCTGGCGACCGGAGATGAAGACGGCGTCGATGGTGGCACTCTAGGGCCTCCCGAGGCGCGTGGCTTGATGGAGAGGTGGCGGACGACGTGGCAGAGCTTCTGGGCACGACGGAGGGGCGAGGGGTGGCCGCGGGAATGGCGAGCGGTGCGACGGCGTATTCGGGCGGCTGTGCGTGAGAGACAGAGGAGGGGAGAAGCACGGGGAGAGTGAGAGCGGTCCAGGGGGTGAGTGGCGACGCGGGAGAGATCCAGGCGATGAGGGAGGGGCCAGGTAGGCAGGTGGCGTGGAGGCACGGCCGTGCGCGCGCGCCGGCCACACGCCTGGCCAACTGGCGCCAGGAGGACGACGGTGCTGGTGGGCTGGCCCAGCTGGGTCGCACAATGCTGGGCCATACGACTGCAGGTAAGCGCCAGGTAGGTTTTCCCATTTTCTTTCTTTTCTATTTTTCTGACATATGTTTTGATTTAATAATCTATACCTACTAATAAAGCAAGGTGCATTTCTTCAATTTTTCATCCGTTCACCATTAAAAGATTTTTTTCCTGTCCGAGGTGGTACTAAACTTTTTTCGTCATCTGTTAGCAAAGGAAAAAGGATTCCTGGAGAATTACGTGCGTGGGCCGCGCGAGCTATGGCCAATAACTCAGCCCAATTTTCGCTGCCCACGCAACAACACAAATCATATTTCCCGCACAAGGCGACAAATAGTTCAGTTAGGCAAAGGGCGCCCAAGACTCGACGGCCCATTTTTGTTTGTGTTCTATTCCAATTTTTATTTTTCTGTTTCTTTCTCTTTGTAGTTCCTGTTTTTTATTTTTCCCATTCTATGTCTACTTTTCACTTTTTTTCTTGAAATTCGAAATTTATTATTCAATTCGTATGTTACGAATTAAAAAAATATGTTCCTATTCTAAAAAAATGTTTGGATTTCTTCTTTCATGCCGATAATTGTTCAGAATTTGAAAAATACTCCCATTTTTTTAAAAAATGTTCTTATTTAAAAAAATCAAGATTAAAAAAAATAATTTGACAAATGTTCCATATTTAAAAAATATTTTGTTTTAGCGATATGTGGAAAAATTGAAAATAATGTTTGCATTAAACAAACACATTTTCCAAAATTCTTCTGAATTTTCAAAACATATTCCCATTTTGAAAAATTGTTCACAACTTAAAAAATAATCATATTTTTTGTAAATGTTCGTGTTTTAAGAAATTTATGTGAATTTTAGGAAATGTTCCGTTCAAATTTTTTGTTCTATCTTTGTCTTAAAACCTATGGAATTTTCAAAAAAAATGTTCGTAATTTGGAAAATTGTTCATGTTGCCAATTATATTCGGTAGATCATATTATAAATTCCAAAATTTTGTTCGTTATAGAAATGTTTACAATTTTAAATTTTTTGTCATCCCCAATTTTAAAAATTATTACAATTTTTTGAAAAAAGATTTGTGTTTTTACCGAATTTCATGAAGATTTAAAAATGTTACAAATTTGAAAAATATTCTTCTTTTAGTGATATGTTGAGAAAGTTGAAAATGTTTTTTGCATTAAAAGACACATTTTCTAAATCTTGTATTTGTTCAAAATATATTCGCATTTTTCAAAATTGTAAACAAATTAAAAAATATCATACTTTATAAAATCTTCTTGCTTTTAAGAAATGTTTGTGAATTTTAAAAAATGTTCCGTTCAAAATTTTGTTCGTGGTTTTGAAAATGTACAGAAATTTCAAAAAAATGTTCGTAATTTTCAAAAAAGTTGTCAAGTATATTTGGCAGTTGATAGTAATCAATGTCTAAAAAGATCAATAAATAAATAAAAATGTTTTGAAGCGGACGTTGAATTATATTCTTTAATGTTGACGCTGACCATTGGTTAGCAGGACGTGTTTGTTTGAGTGACTAGCAACATGTGGTCGGGTCTTTAAGGTTGTGAGTTCGATCTCGCCCATCCTGGGCCTTCTCCGCATCTGGCACATCGAGCTAAGTCGGCTTGTTCAGAATAAGGGGCGCCATAAATTATTACCGGTGATAGCTTCCATATGCCAATAAAAAAGAATTTGCAGGTTAATTGTAATTGAAAGAAATTGTGGGCACGTGTGCCAATAGAACATAATCTACTGGTTTGGCTCTAATTAGAGAATACGGTCATATGGGGGTCTTGATCCATTCTTATATTAAGCTAGAGGCATGTAATTTTATTATCCTGTTGCAACGCATGGGCATGTGTGCTAGTAATACTAAATCATTTTATTTCCTCATGCCAATTTTTGTAGGAACTAGTGGTATTATTCCAGAGCTCCTCAACAAATGGCACAATTTTTGGACACATATTATATATAGCATATATATATCCAATGCAAATAATTATGCATTAATTCCAAATGCCCAAAATAAATACTTATGAGCTCCTAAAAATATTGGTTTGATCTTTATCTCTGTCCAATATTTTCAGAGAGCAACATGAGCATTTTCTTGCACTCTTTTGGAGCAATTTGTATTTGGCTCATTTCCAGAAATTATTCTGAGGGTTTCACAAATCCTCATTTCAAATTTAAATGGAATTTAAACATGATGCACAAATGACTAGCTAGTCAAGGTCATACCAGAACTAAGAATGTCACAATACGTGCATGCTATGGTTATCACAAACTTTAACACAACTATCTCTCAAAATTCACAACTACCCTATTATCATGACTCTACTATCACCATCTTCATATCTCAAAAAAATCAAAAGAATCAAACTTCTCATAGTATTCAATGCTCTTCATATGAAAGTTTTTATTATACCCATCTTGGATGCCCATCATATTAGGACTAATTTTCTAACCTAAGGAAATTACCATGCTATTCTAAAAGACTCTTAAAATAATACAAGTGAGGCATGAGAGTTCATCAATTTCTATAAAATAAAACCACCGCCATGCTCTAAAAGGATATAAGTGAAGCACTAGAGCAATATTGTCTAGCTCAAAAGATATAAGTGAAGCACATAGAGTATTCTAATAAATCACGATTCATGCATGTCTCTCCCAAAATGTGTGTACAGCAAGGATGATTGTGGTAAACGAAAAAGCAAAGACTCAAATCATACAAGACGCTCCAAGCAAAACACATATCATGTGGTGAATAAAAATATAGCCTCAAGTAAAGTTACCGACAGACGAAGCCGAAAGAGGGGATGTCTTCCAGGGCATTCCCAAGCTTAGGCTTTTGTTTGTCCTTGAATTTTACCTTGGGGTGCCTTGGGCATCCCCAAGCTTAGGCTCTTGCCACTCCTTATTCCAAAGTCCATCAAATCCTTACCCCAAAACTTTAAAACTTCACAACACAAAACTTCAACAGAAAATCTCGTGAGCTCCGTTAGTATAAGAAAATAAATCACCACTTTAAGGTACTATTGTGAACTCATTCTTTATTTATATTTGTGTAACACCTATTCTATTCCAACTTCTCATAGATTCATCAAAATAAGCAAACAACACGTGAAAAACAGAATCTGTCAAAAATAGAACAGTCTGTAGCAATCAGAATATTTAGAATACTTCTGTAACTCCAAAATTTCTGAAATAAATTGGTGGACGTGAGGGATTTTTCTATTAATCTTCTGCAAAAAGAATTAACCTAAAATAACTCTTCTGTAAAACATGACAGCTATTCTCATGAGCGCAAAAGTTTCTGTTTTCTACAGCAAGATCGCATTGACTTCACCCAAGTGTTCTCAAAGGTTCTACTTGGCAAAAACACTAATTAAAACTTAAAACCACATCTAACTAGAGGCTATATAGATTATTTATTACTAAACAGGAGCAAAAAGTAAATAAAAAATAAAATTAGGTTGCATCCCAACAAGCGCTATCGTTTAACGCCCCTATCTAGGCATAAAAACACGAATAGATCTAAGTACTGCCATCTTGGTTATGCAATTCTTATAATGAACACATATAGTCTTTAGGAGACTCTTTGGTTTTACCAATGATAATACTCCTAGGCAAGAAATCGAGAAATTCATTTGTGGCAAAAGGTTCCTTAACAATATCGAAAAGATTGGGGTGAACACTTATTGATTTGAGATCTTCATTTTCCTTACTAGAAGATTCACCCTTATTCTTAGCAATGTTAATAATCTTGCAAACTTTGGTAGGAGGAGGATTCGAGGTATTCTTAATAGCAGAATAAGCGGAACCCAAGTTGGTAATAATATCTTTGAGTTTATCAATCCTAATAGAATCTTGATCTATTTTTTCATTAACTATGGGTTCCTTTTCTCTTAGATTCTTTAGAGTAACTCCCACCTTAGATCCATATTGGGTAATTTGATTATGAATCTTTTTATCCAAATTTTTGTTTAACTCAACAATAGTAATTTTATTCTCAATAATATCAAGTCTTTGCATCACATATTCCAAGGTTAAAATAGTTCCATTGACCAAAAGAGATGGTGGGCCTAACAAATCTATCATGGCATTGAAAGAATCAAAAGTATGGCTTTACAAGAAATTCCCTCCATTAATGGTGTCAAGAACATATCTATTCCAAGGAGTAAAGCCTACATAAAAATTGTGGAGAAGAACGGCGGTAGATTGCTTTCTAGTAGATTTTTTCTGAGCATTGCAAATTCTATACCAAGCATCTTTTAGATTTTCTCCCTCCCTTTGTTTAAAATTGAGAACTTCATTATCGGGAGTACTGACAACAATAGGAGGACAATCCATTAAGGCGAATCAAATGATCTAACACACAAACTGAAGAAGCAAGCGAAAAGAGACGAACGGAAGAGGGGCGAAGAAAAGGAAAGGGTTTTTGAAAATTGTTTTAGAAGTGGGGGAGAGGAAAACGAGAGGCGAATGGCAAATAATGTAAAACAAGGGAGAAGATTTTATGATGGGTACTTGGTATGGCTTGACTTGTCATAGATCTCCTCGGCAATGACGCCAGAAATCCTTCTTGCTACCTCTTGAGCTTGCATTGGTTTTCCTTTGAAGGGGAAAGGGTGATGCAGCAAAGTAGCGTAAGTATTTCCCTTAGTTTTGAGCACCAAGGTATCTATCCAGTAGGAGACCACGCACAAGTCACTGAATACCTGCACAAACAATCAAGAAATTGCAACCAATGTGATAAAGCGGTTGTCAATCCCTTCATGATCACTCGGAAAAATGAAATCTGATAGAGATAGATAAACGGTAAAGTAAATATTTTGGTATTTTTGGGTGTATAGATTGGAAAGTAAAGATTGCAAAATAGTAGATCGGAAACTAGCAAGATGTAAACGAGATTCAATAATATGGAAAAGAAACCCGGGGGTCATAGGTTTCACTAGTGGCTTCTCTCGAACATAGGCATCACGTCAGTGTCAAGTAGACTGACTCCTGCCTGCATCTACTACTACTACTCCACACATCAACCACTATCTATCATACATATAGAGTATTAAGTTCATAAAGAATGGAGTAACGCATTAAGCAAGATGACATGATGTAGAGGAATTAACTCAAGCAATATGATGAAAACCCCATCTTGTTATCCTCGATGGCAACAATACAATACATGCCTTGCTGCCCCAACTATCACTCGGAAAGTATACCGCAAGATTGAACCCAAAGCTAACCACTTCTCCCATTGGAAGAAAGATCAATTTAGTAGGCCAAACTAAACCGATAATTCAAAAAGACTTGCAAAGATATCAAATCATGCATATAAGAATTCAGGGAAGAACCAAATAATATTCATAGATAATCATAAATCCACAATTCATCGGATCTCGGCAAACACACCGCAAAAGAGTATTACATCGAATAGATCTCCAAGAACATCAAGGAGAACAAGGTATTGAGAATGAAAGAGAGAGAAGAAGCCAACTAGCTAATAACTATGGACCCAAAGGGCTGTGATAAACTACTCACACTTCATCGGAGAGGTAATGGTGTTGATGTAGAAGCCCTCCATGATCGAATCCCCCTCTGGCAGATCACCGGAAAAGGCCCCAAGATGGGATCTCACGGGTACAGAAGGTTGCAGCGGTGGAAACATGGTTTCATGGTTCCCCTTGATGTTTTTAGGGTACAGGAGTATATATATAGGTGAAGGAACTAGGTCAGGGGTGCCACGAGGGCCCACGAGGGTGGGGGCCTGCCTACCCCCATGGCTGTGCCCTCCTGCCTCACGGCTTCCTCGTTGCGTCTTCGACTTCATCTCCAAGTCTTCCGGTTTGCCTTCGGTCCAAGAAAGATCATCGTGAAGGTTTCATTCCGTTTGGACTCCGTTTGGTATTCCTTTTCTGCAAAACTCTACAATAGGCAAAAAACATAAACTGGCACTAAGCCCTCGGTTAATAGGTTAGTGCCAAAAATAATATAAAATTGCGTATTAAAGCCCATTAAACATCCAAAAAAGATAATATAATACCATGGAACAATCAAAAATTAGAGATACGTTGGAGACGAATCACCAATGCATGAGCTTTGCTTTAGGATCTACGAAATACCACTGTAGACGGGGAGTGATCGGTAAGTACCATACAACTTTCTGGGGAGATTTCTTCCCCGGCTTCTTGTATCGAGTAGCATTGCACACCAGACAACTTGTTTTTCCCGTGTGCTCCTTCCAAGAAATTATGCAATCGTTGATGCATGCATGGTATCTAACATGCGGCAGATCAAGAGGGCACATGATCTTCTTGGCCTCATCCACACTAGTAGGACATAGATTCCCCACGGGAAGAACATCCTTTAGGTACTTGAAAATCTCATCGAGGCTAGTGTCGGTACATTTGTTTTTAGCCTTCGTCTTCAGGAGTTCGAGCGTGAAACTCAAGCGGGTCACCTCGGGATTGCAACCATCATACAATGGAGTGTTCGAGTCTACCACCAGTTGCTGCAGCTTGGCCTCCTCTCTAGAAGAATCTCTCTCAGTACCTGTCCCCTTGCGAAGCAGTGCTTGAACATGAGGGTCCCACACGATTGAACTTAATACCGAAGAAGTCTGCAGCGTGGAGTCCATGTTTTCTCCACCGCCATGTTCGGCCCCTTCTCCGCCGCCATGTCCGGCCTCTTCTCTGCCACCATGCCCGGCCCCTTCTCCGCCGCCATTATCGATCATCTCTTCGTCTTGCCCCGTGTCGTCATTGCCTGCCCCATCGGCGTCCTTAACATCATCATCCTCATCTTCAATTATCCACTGAGTATAGCCATCCATGAAACCAGTCATGAGCAGGTTCACCATCCCATCATAGGGGTCGAACCAAACTCCTCCTTTGCATCTTCGACACAGATATAAAACCTCTATCTGGTTATTTTCTTTCATTTCCTGCACCATCGACCGCAACCACCTGTCCACCACCGTTCCATTGACCATCATGAATGCCGGCATGGTAATAATAACAAATTGATTATAAAATGCATGCATGCATCAAAGTCATACAAAAATTCGGCATGACCTTCCCTAAAAATAGGACATATAGAGTTTGCCAGGAATTCGCCGAAACGGAAATAAATCGACATTTCGGCAAAACATAGGCAACTCACAAGCACAATTTGGCGGCAACTCATGCCACACACACAGTTTCCATCATATCGCCTGATTATGTCATATCGCACACATACACATATTTCCATTCTTACAAAAGCACAACTTTTAAATCTCATATCTCGAGATCGTGCACGGTGATGATGTTGTCGTGTCGCCACACACACCTATGGAATGATCAAAAGTGGACAAAGCTCTTCTTGACAAGCCTCAAGATCTAGTTAGGGAGGTACATAAGTCACTTCACTAAATGCTAGCTAGATCTACCTAGCTAGCTAGTTTGGGAGGAGACAAGTTCAACTAGTGGAGGGGGAAGGAAAAAGAGAAAGGAGATGCATTAATGGAGGTGGTGTAGTTAGCTAGGAGTAATAAAGAGAGAGAAAGATAGGTAGAAGAAGGAGAG